>NW_016183995.1:0-5360 GCF_001687245.7 Rhagoletis zephyria | reverse complement strand
TTTTCCAATTTCGAAAAGTGTAGTGCTAACTTGACACACGTGAAAAAATAAAGGAGTGCACATCTTATGTGCGGCATTCTTGTTTCATTCCGCTTCATTTTGTAAAGCAATTTCTCTGCCAAGGATGCTGAGTATTTGCTAAATTTTAAAGAAAAAATAACAATTGTTTAGTTTAAAGGTTAATGGGCAAGTGAGGCAGTAAGATGAGAAGCAAAAACGAAAGAGCGAAATGAGGAGTAAAGGCGAGGACTTCAATGCACACTGCCGCTCTTAAATGCATAAGCACTCAAATTTATTTATATAAACTATTTGCAAACTGCAGACACGAGCAGCAGCAGCAAAGCAAAGTTGAGAATTAAGTGGCACTCATTTTGCAGCAACGTTAACTTTGTCTGTGTCAGTATAACTAAATAAATTCTTAAAGCTTTTAAAGTTGTTTTCGTTATCCATAGCGTTGATAGTTAGCCTTGCCAAACAGTCTTACATTGCTAACTTTAAGTATTAAACCGTTTTCATTGTTCATCCATTCAAAAAGTGCAAAATATGCTGAGATGACTAACTAACTTTTTCCAAGTACATTAGAAGTGTTTCAGAAAGTTTTGAAATGTTTTTGTTGAGCACTTGGCGACTTTCGATGAAGGTGGGAAGTTGAATAAAAGTGAGCATAGTGCAGCTACTGCGAATTTTTAAATTTATTTTGTTATTTTTATTTTTTTTTTTCATTGCAGAAATGTTCCTAGAGCATCTAGATGCATTTCTGCATTAAAAAAAAAAAATTAAAAAAAATCTCGCTTTTATATTTTTGACGGTTAGCGCAGTGCTTACCGAAAGCTTCATGCCTTTCATGGAAATCAGTTAATATATGCCGAAAATTACCAGAAAATTATGTCTATTTTCAATCTGAGCAACAAATT
The DNA here is from genome assembly GCF_001687245.7 of Rhagoletis zephyria. Lineage (NCBI taxonomy): Eukaryota > Metazoa > Arthropoda > Insecta > Diptera > Tephritidae > Rhagoletis > Rhagoletis zephyria. The sequence continues at coordinate 4,446 of NW_016183995.1, read as the reverse complement.
TGTGCAGTTATATACAATTTCCAGAAACTTATGTCCGACTTTTAAATTGCCCGAAATAAATATGTCCAGTTTTAAAATTACCTTTATGTCCCATTTTTTACTCTAAAACATTAACGTATGTACATACAAAAAGGCTGATGAAAAAGGTAAATATAAAGAAAATACAGAAGACAACGGCTACTGAATTGTAAAAGTGGTCATAACTGAACAGTAAAAAGTGATAATAAAAACATATGAACCAATTCACCTACATACATACTTAGTGCTAGCGCATAAGCGTTAATTTTCTTATGCAATCAATAATTTAGTTTTGTATTTGTTTTTTAAATCATTAGCCTTTCTCTAAATTTTAAGCCGCTTTGATATCTTTATTTCCAACAGTTAAAAGGGCTCCTCAAATACATATATAGAGCACTTCACTTTCACGCCTCTCAATACATACATATCTACATAAAATATACATTTAAATTTCAATATTCAAATTTGAGGCTTTTTTATTGGGTCGTCAAAATTGCAAACGGTCCGAGTTCAGGAAGTGTGTGTATGTGTGTGTAACGACAAAAACGGAAATGAATGTTATTTACATTTATAGAGGCAAAGAGTGAGGTTTAAAAGTAGCATTTCAGGGACATTTAACTTTGATGTGGCTATGAAATCATCCCTGCGGCACTGAAGCCAGCTCTTCATTCATTTTCTAAAAAGCAGTGAATTTTTTTAGAGACGCTTCCAATATACATTCTTTTATATACACACAGAGATACATACATATGTATGTAAGAAAATACATTGAAAAAATTACCATGAAAAGATAAATTTTGTGCCGCGCATGTTGCATTTTTAAATGATGTTTCTTTTTTATTGGATGCTCAAAATTTGGTTGAAATTTATTTTTGCTTGCTTTAATTAACGGGCCAGCGATATTGACCTACTTAAGCGCTAAGACTTTTTGCAAATATTTGAAATCTTAGCAGCCGTTTTACTTTCAAGTGCCTTTAGAAAGAAATTATTATTGATTAAAATTGATGTGCGATATGGGATTTTGTGCGATGATGAAAAAAAAAAATACCAGAACAACTTTATAAAATATTAGTTTCGTTCCTCTACTTTGCTGGACAAAAACATGTAAAACTGTCAAATGGCAAAATTGCTCTCAGAGAAAGAGAGAAAAACCAAAATTTTCGGGTAAAGCTGGTAAAACTGTCAAATACGCCGTGTTCTCTATTTTTGTTTACATACATACAGTGGCGGTCAAAAATTTATGAATGATGTTTCATTTTTAATAGATATTTACAATTTTTTTCGACCTAAAATTTTTTTGGCATTTTTTTTATATAAATATAGCTCATGCTTTAACAAAAACTATATAAATAACACTTTCAAGTTTTGTGCAGAACTTAGAAAAAATCCAAAAATTTGTATCTAAATTTCGAGCTTTTAACCCAAAATGTTTAGAAATTTTTTGGGTATGCAGTTAACCAGCTTATAAAATTCTAGTAAAATAAGTGCAAGTTATGAGCGGATAAAAAATTGCATTGATTTATAATAATATTTTTGTTGACGGCGTTTTGCACTTTTTCCATATAAACATGCATTTCTTGTGGACGAATATGCGCAAGACCGTTTGCGAAAAAAATAAAAAAGTCAACGCCAACCGGAAAAGTCAACAAAAAAAACTAGCACTCATTTTACTACAATTCTGTAAGCTTATTAACTACATACCCAAAAAATTTCTAAAAATTCTGGTTAAAAAATTCGAAATTTATATAAAAATTTGTGAAATTTTTCTAAGTTCTGTATAAAGTTTGAAAGTGTGATTTATATAGTTTTTGTTAAAGCATGATTTTTATAAAATATCAAAAAAATTATTGCTTGAAAAACATTGTAAATATTAAAAACTAAACACTATTCAACCATTTTTGACCGCCACTGTAGCTGTTTTTTATCATTTGGAGATTTGCTAAATTATACCCAAATACGCAGGCAAATTAAGAAAAATTCTTAAAAAAGTTGATATTTCTTCGCTACGATATTTTTAGTAAGAAGGAACTGTAGATGTACTTTTGTTTCTGCTTATGCAATTTTCAATTGAAAATTAAAATCGTGCAAAAAAAAGAGAGTACTGTTTTTACACTCCCATTTTTCCAGTACCTTGCCAGAGAACCGAGTACGGGAACACTTTCCGGTAAATTCTTGAAACTTCTTGCGAGTTAAGGAACGCAACTATTAAATAAAATAAAGCAATCAATCACTCACTTCAACTTTTTCGAACTAATCGCAATCGCGAATTCTCATTCGCTAAAAAAGATCAGACTGTTATGTTTCGTTTCACGCTTTTACACTTCACTTTACGTAAGCTTTGCTGTTAATTTTTAAACCGTAAATTTCAAACACTCGTTTTTACGCGTTTGACGGGGCGTGCGAAATCAACAACCGCAACATCAGCAAGCAATTGACGATTGGCATGAAAAGTAAATTTCGCGACATAAAATTCGGAAATCAATTCGATGCAATGAGTTTATTGTTATTCTTTCTGCTCGAATTGTTGTACTCGCAATGATTGGCGCCGCACAACAATACAGCCCACCAGCCCAGCCCGCGACAGGCAGACACAGTACAAAGCAATATTTAGAATAAAACCAAAAACAAAAAGCAGCTGTTTTAAATGCGAAATAGCAAAAACGATCCACTGCTGGCCGATACATTTAACGGAATGAAATAAAATTGGCAAACAAGCAAGGCGATAAGGAATAGCCGTAGCGGCCACAAACTCAGCAGCAGTGCAGATAATCGAAGCGCAAAATCAAAATGAAGAAAATAAATTGACTAACAAAAAACATTAGCAGGAATGAAAGGCTGCAAACACACAAGCAGAAAGAAATAGAAAATGCCGAAAAAACAGTAAAACATAAATAAAATTAAATTCTATTTGATTTGGCCAAAATGCATAGGATTGCGTGAAACGGCAGCGACGCATTGGTACGTATGAGAGTGGTCATAGGTTGGAAATGTGGTTGGCCGGGGCAGCTGAAAAATATGAGTATGTATAAATAATGAATTAGGAAGATGAAAATTGTGCCTTAACTTGTAGTGTCCTCTCAGATAGCCAGCGAGAGTTCTAAGACGGCTAAGTTCGAGGAGTCTTTTGGAGTTCCTCATGGAAGGAGTTATGGCAGCAATCTGAGATTCTTCCCAGCTTCTGAGTAGCGCTGCGGTGTATACATTAGATGTACGGCGGAAAGGCTGCGGACCATGCAAGCGCATTTGGGCTCCACATTGGACAAAATGGACAAAAATAATTTATTTGAAGTTTGAAATCGACCGACTGATCCGTCCTCGTAATAGCGTCGCGTCATAAGACGGACGGTAAGCTATTGGCCGAGCAAGCTCAGATCTATCTTATTCGAGAGGGTACAAATTTATTTTGTTAACCGAAATAGGTAAAATAACTTCAAAGACATTAATGCCAGAATACTCAAAAAACGTTCAACAAAACCGGGTTGGGTTCGATGTTCAAAAACTTTTTCTTACACTTTCCATTACGTGTAGCTAATTTTGGTTCCATATCTAGACTTTTAAAATAAAAAAAGATTACAAATGCATTATCATGAACAATACATCGTATAAGTCAGCTAATTGAAAAGGCATTGCTGTATAAGCGGATAGTCCTTTGCAAGTTCCTTCATATTCAAGCAAAACTCTAGGCCATGCCAAGCAGGTATTCCTAATGTAATAACAGCATGCATCAAAAGCATGTTGAAACCAGAACAATTACTACATCAGAACTAAGAGGCAATATGCATGAAATCCTGGAAAGACAAATAATTTAACCGATAAGCTACTCATCCCCGTGATGCGCTGCAGTGAATACAACATTTCCTCTAGATTGCAGACAGACTTAAACTGACTGAGAAATTTCGGTGTTTGAGCTATCGCAAGAGGTGAAATATTTAGGGGTTAACTAAAGGTCACATCTCATCGCTGTACACAACAAAGCGGTTAGAGGCTCAATGGTAAAACATGGGGGTTGTTATCTCCTAAACGGAAGTTTTCGACCAAAAGCGATTACTACGTATTAAGCATTGTCCGGGAGGCCAAAAGTCAGACACCGACATGCCTGTGTGGCCATTATAGGCGCTAGGTCCAACAAAAGCTTACTTACTAACTTACAGGCAAATAGCTACGGAAAGCTGGACCCGGTGTCGGATAGCATTAAAAGCCTTGGAATCTTTCAAAACTACATCTAGGCTTATGGACAGCTGCAAAACTTTACTAAACCAGTAAATCGTTATTAGAGAAAATTTAACTCAATCAAGATATGTTGGAACATTATAACAAAGTTCACCGAACGTAACTCTATAACCAACTGGTATTTTAAAGATGTATATAGTCGTTTAAACTTTAAAGTACAAAACCGCGTATCAAGAAAATGCAAAACCTCGTATGTGA
>NW_016183994.1:0-5361 GCF_001687245.7 Rhagoletis zephyria | reverse complement strand
TTGTATTGCATAACTATTTATTTCATTAATATGTACTATTTCATATTTGAAGTTTAATTAACCTTTTTATCTTACCTTTCAAACAAATGATTTTATTATAAAAGAATAAAAAATAATTTTGGCCCCCATACGAGTAGCGACATAAACATTTACAAATACAATTACAAATACAAATTAGGGCGGAGTAATTTAATTTCGAGAAAAGTGCATGGCACATTCGAATTCCACGTTCGATTCTAAGCAAAAATGGTGTACAAACTATATACCAAAAATTAAGTTAATTTTTCATTTCCAAAATTTTTTGTTTTGTTCATAAATATTTAAGAAACTACTTCACAAAACCGACAAAATAGAAAATTATGTACATATGCCATTGTTTGGTACAATGTAAAATAAATTTCGACTAAAAAAGTTACAATATACTTCTTTTTCTTTTGAAAATTGGGAGGGTCAAACGTCATTTTTGGTATATACTGTTGTTTGTTTGTTAAAATTAATCGTAGAATTTGAATTTGCTATACACTTTCTTTGAAAATTTTGCTTCGAACAAATTTCTCCGCCCCAATGTATCTACATATACAAAAAATAAAAATAAAAATAAAAATCATAGAATACATTTTAATAATCACATAAGCGGCAACAATTAGGTGCAACAAGCAACCCATTTCAATGANCCGAACAAATTTCTCCGCCCCAATGTATCTACATATACAAAAAATAAAAATAAAAATAAAAATCATAGAATACATTTTAAAATCACATAAGCGGCAACAATTAGGTGCAACAAGCAACCCATTTCAATGATGACTCATATTCTTGTATTGCCGCGAAAGGAACTTAGCTAGTGGTAGCCGCCGCCCAAGCGGTCAAACAAAGCTGCCTACATATAACGATACAGCATGTGAGTGAAACCCAATGAGCATATTGTTCACTTATGGAACAAATATTAATAAACATTGCGGCGACAACCGATGTTCATTGTAATTTATTTTTTATTTTTAATTAAATTAGAAAAGGCAAAAAGCAAAATAAGTTCCCAAAAATTCGAAAATATTAAAAAAGGTTTTTTATTTTCAAAATTATGTTTAAAATAAAAATAAAATTAGTTTAAAAAATCACAAAAAATAATAAATTAAAAAAAAAATATTTTTCTTTTTACAACTATCAAATCTGAAACAAACAAACAAACCTTAATATGATATATTTTTCTAAACAAAAAAATTAAATGTAAAGAATTAAATGNATATTTTTCTTTTTACAACTATCAAATCTGAAACAAACAAACAAACCTTAATTAAGAAAAGATCAACTTGAATAAAAAAAGAAAAAAATACCTTTCTAAAAATTAAATTAATTTAAAAAAAAATAATTTTCTTTTTAAAATATCAAATTCTAAAAATAAAACTAAAAAGAGTAAAAAATATGATATATTTTTCTAAACAAAAAAATTAAATGTAAAGAATTAAATGTAATCAAATTAAAAAAGAAAAAAAAAAATTTAAAAAGAAGCAAAATGCGCTGCCCAAGGACTCGAACCTCGGATCTCCCGAATAACCTGGCACTGCCTTGCGCGACCGTTGAAGCAGCGCGAGCAAAATGACGTAGCCTTTCACCACGAATGAAGGCACTTTTTGTTTGTAACAATATCAAAACTTATCAAAAAACAGCCCAAATTGAGGGTCAAATTGCTTACTAGGTTACCTGCTTACGTGCGAAATCCGAACCTTTGTCCACATCAAACTATAAATAATGAAGTTTTCTTGTAGATTTGCCTTCTTTGCTTGCGCATATTTTATTTTTTGCTGCACGCTCTTAAATATAACAACTACAATTGTAGCGCGTAATCGATCGATCGACTGTGTACTGGTTGATCTCCACAACCAAATTAAAGAACAAAAAAAGCAAATAAAGTCCATTGCAACCTATTGGGGCGGAAGCCACACAATAAAGACTGAATCCTCAAACCAATTTCGCACATATTTGCGAATTTAGTAATGCGCACATCGCCAAGCATACACAACAAAGCAACGCGATCACTATCTTTGTGTCTAACTGCCCGATGGCCAAAGCCCCAACTGTCCGTGCAAACCGGCCAACAAAACGTCGATCGTCTTTGATTGGGGTCTTGCACCGCCATTGGGGCTGTCGCCGCCAACCTGGCTTCGACTGTCTGCCAGCCTGACGGCGCGCGCATTCATGTGGAGTCTGCTTTTAGACTTTCTTTATTTATTTTTTTCTCTCGTCTACGGCTTCCCATTTACTTGCTTACCTGCAGATAAGTTCCTCTGTCTGTCTGTGTCCGTGTCTGTGATTGCGCCAAATGTTTGGATGACTCATTCGCTGTCGCTGGTAGCGCAAAAACTAGCCATTGCAAAGTGTCTGGCGATGCGCGCCAAGGTCCTCCCCGCCCTTTAGCTCTCTCGCACGCGCGCTCCCATGAAGGCGGCTTCCCATGCGCTGAAAACTAAAGACATCAGCAACATTTGATGATCGTTTTCCAGTAATTCTCAGCATAACAGTGCTGCTTTGAGAAAACGTCGCTGCTAGGGACGGACAGGGAGAGTTTAAGTTTTTAAAGTATGGCGAAGGTAGCAAATAAATAGTATGGTTTCAGATAGTCCGCAATTGTAGCTCAGCGCCGTGTATTGGCACAAGTCCGCTGCCACTAATGCGGTTTCAGCACTTTTCGGCGCGCACTTGACGAACGTGTGCTACTGCTGTCGACTGTCACACCACAGCGGTGAAGCTACACGTGACGTTATTTTGCTGACGCCGCAGGTAGACTCATCAAATAGAATTACAAATAAATAAAGAATACTCGTAATACCTATGAAGATTCATAACGTAGCTTAGGAATCTTTTGAACCAACCGAAATTCTCAAAAAATAAAGGGAAAAAATGAAGCGTTCGTTCCGCGGAAAGTCAATAATAAGCAGAAAAGAAGGTGGCGTGACCGCGGCAATAATTTTTTTTATTTTTTACATTTTGTTATTTGATGTGCGATATGTGTGGTTGATTTCCCTGCTTTCTGTTTACATACATATTTTTTGTTTTTTGCTTCATTTAATTCTTCGTGAAGTTAAGATTTGTCGTACGCCGACCGCTGCCCAGCAGGAGCATCTTCCACATAGGTGTATGTATTTATGTAGCTATTGATGACTCACCTGACTTTAATGTTATGAAAGTAAAGATCAGTGGTTTTAGCTGTGGTATTTGCACAAAGCCATATATGTATGTAGCTAGTGTGCATATAGAGCAATAAGCAAATGTATTTAAGAAAACTTATACATCTGCATTAGTATTTAGGTTTCACCGCCTGCTTTTGGTTTCTTAGTTAGGGTTATGATAAGTGCATTTAAATTTGATTGAAACTTGGTGGTAGCAGTATTATAAAATCCAATATACGTGCAATGTATCCCCTTAGCATGTTTTTAGCGTGGATGTTGTTGTTGCAGCGGCACTACTAAGCTCTACGTAAATCAGCTAGTCCAACGTTGTCGTCAAGCTCCGCTAATGGTAGGCTTAGGATACGTGATTTTTCAAAGCGGCACGGAAAACGAGTGTTAGCTGAAGGTGTTTAAGAGGGCAAGCGAATTGTTAGTTGGAGTCATGTGGGCTACACTTAAAGGCCTTACTTATCTTGGATAAGTCGCCTTCATATCTGGATAAGCAGAAGTTTAGCCTGATATAATATCCAGGCCTGCGCTTGAGCTATGCGGGTGTGAAAACAAGGCAGCTGGAGCGCCCTACGGCTACCCAATGTAATCAGCATGAAAAGCTGGTATCTTCGCGATCACTTGTAGATTCTCAAGCCATTTATGCATCAGCACGCTATCAAGTTCACAGATATCGAAAATCTCCTTCGACTAGTCCTACAAGGTCAGACAGCCTAAAAGGGGCTGCTGTGAAACGATAATATCTATGATATAAAAAGTAAAGTATGGTATACCGATGGATCGAAGATGGATGCCGGGAATACAAGCAATGGCAAGCGTACTTGGACCAAGATTCTAGAAAAGTTTGCCAATGGGCTCATACTTAACCACATTCCAGGCGGTTGTCTTCGCAATCGAAATCTGTGTTCGCGAGTGTCTTCGTAGAAGAAAAAACGGGCCAGAAAAATATATTATGTCGGATAGTTAGGCAGTACTAAAGGCTTTAGACTCATTTAGAACGATATTTGGGCTTGTGGACAGTTGTAAAACTCTTCTCAACAGCCTTGGAGCCTATAATAGGGTGACGCTGTGGTGGGACCTCGGGATCAAGGTTTTAAAGGAAACGAAAGGGCTGTGTGTCTATCGTACATCTAAAATATGCACTGCAGAACTTCCTAGTAGTTGGGAAGAATCTCAGATTGCTGCCCCTTGGCGGAAGTCAAAGGAGTTGAGGTGAGTTAGGGTGATTTAAGGTTAGTTGAGTTTAGTTGAGCTAGGGTGAAGTGCATTCAAAAGAAGTGAGTTCAAGTGAGTGAACTTAGATAAGTAAAGGTGAGTTAGGGTGAGTTCAGCTGAGGTTAGATGATTTGAGATGAGATAAGGTGAGCTGAAACAACACTAGTTGGGATGAGTTGAGTTATAATGATGTAAGGTGAATTGAGTTGAGATGAAATAAGGTGGAATTCGTTAGAGAGATGGGTGAAGTTTTTCATGGACGTCGGCGAAAACAAAGACATGCGAATTTTCAAAGTCTTCTTGTCCCAAAGTGGAGCGGGGCAGTTCTCGCATTTGGCGGGGGTTCTGAGAGGCATGATAAACAATATCCAGATAATCCATAAACCATTAGTCGGCCACGAAGGAATTTTAAAGCAACAATGAGCATAAAAAATGATTGGCCGCTGGAGCCGATGGTAAGCCAGTATTCACGTAATGCAAAGGACAAAGTTGATTTAAAAAGTTTACTTTTCTTCCACATTTTGATCAAATAGTGTTTATATTCCGGTTAGATTTTCTATCAAGATGGCAAAGAGTACAAGTAAAAATACAAAGGAGAGAAATTTATTTAATGTAGGACTTATTAGCCGAAAGTATTTATGTATTTTGTTGATAAAACCACTATTTCTATATATTTATCCAAACAAAAAATATATATTTTTTATTCATGCCATTCTTCCTGCGAAAGAGCGCTACGTCAAACGCAATTTAATGAGCAGGCTTTAAATCTCATCGTGATTGCTAAAACACAAAAAAAAATAACATAAATGCTTAAGTCATTAATTGACTCATATTTTTGTTATGTAAAATTCGTAAAAAAATATTGATTTACCCATACACATACATGTACATATAAGGCAAGAGTTCATTAGCATTAGTTTTGTTTGTTTTGCTTTCCATTATTATTCTAAATTTTGTATGACTACAGACT
>NW_016183993.1:0-5362 GCF_001687245.7 Rhagoletis zephyria | reverse complement strand
AGCACCTAACTAATTGCTATTACGCAAAACTTCTAAGCGTTGTTACCAAAGCTATTTGGGGCACTTTTTTTTGTGATTGTACCTATTTATTAACTCGATAATAATTACCAAATTAAGCGTAAACCACAACCACGAAAAAATGTAGAAGGTACACTTTAGCAAGTTTGTGTACACTCACATACTATGTATATTAAGGTGCCTCACCAAAAATAAAGTTGCGGGTTTTCCGTGGGAGTTATAACAGTTATTATATTGAGAAAATATCTTATTACTTTCAGATAATATTTTGCATTTTACGATTATATAGAAAGGTTATACCTACGGAAATATTCGTATAGGTTTGCCATCTATTCTAGATTATTAACATGTTATATAAAACATCATAGCATGGGTATCAAATGGAAAGCATGTTGAAAACCCCAAATTTACAAAAATTCTAGAAAAAGGTTGCCAACTATTTTCTATAATTTCCATATTTACTAATGATTTTCCTATACATATATATCTCTTAAAATATTAGTGCAAGGTTGCCACTTATTTTCGATTCTTCAAAATTTAATTTAGTACGGATACAAAATGAATGAGGTATTTTTGAGAAATTTAGCTCTGAAATATTTTCATTGAGGGTTGCCTCATTTGTAAAGAAATTTTTATTTTATTAATTTCAACGAGCATTTTTTGTATATATAGGAGCAAATCTACGGAACCGTGCGATTTAACGCTAAAAAACGTAATGTAATAAAATTTTAATAAGCCACAATAACATTGACAAATAAATAGTTTAGGAAGAGCCTGCCTGAAACTATACAAAGAAGCAAAATAAGCAAATGGATGTATAGAATTGACAACAACAACCACGCTGTCGAGTTTAAATAGCGGCAAATCAGCTGCACTTGAAAGTAGTTGGTTGAATAAGGAAAATGAGTTAGCAACAAGAGTTTACGGGATGTACATAGCTCAGTGGTTAACGCTTCTGACTTTGNTAGGTTCGATCCCTGCTGAAGTCTAAAAAAAAAGAAGTCTAATGAGGAGATGTGGTGATCTCCGGAATACATAGTTGCTGTAACTTCTACCGCTTAGACTTTGTTGCTTTTTCAATTTTTCCTAATAAACAATCGTGGTATAAAGCTCAATAAAAATATTAAAAATTAAATGTTAAAAGGTCACAATAACATTGACAAATACGTAATTTTTTAATGTAACGCACACAAATAAATTATATACATCAAATTGTTTGAAATCCATTGTGGAAACATTTAATTATTGTGTAAATAATTTTTCTCAAATGCTTAAAGAGTTATAAGTAAAAAACGATAATTTTTGAAAACTCAATTTCAGCGATACTTCTAGAGGGAGCGTTCGTTGTCCGATTTAAACAAATTTCCAGATAGTATTTAAGAAGGTCAGGCGCAATGTGTATCAAATTTGGTATAGATTGGTGAAGTGGTTTTCGAGATACAAATATTTGACATAAGTGCGTGGGCCACGCCCAGTTTCCAATAGAATTTACGAAAAACAAATTTTCGCTTGAAAATATGATTTTTCATTATATGTATTCCATTACCCAGAAATTAGCAGAACTTGTAAAAATTAGTGATCTGTTGACTTTAGAGCTTTTGCATCACATTTGCTTAAGTGACATTGCCATTGCAGTGGTACTAACAGCAACATTTTTACAGAGATTCATGGAAAGCATATTAGGGGAGTTCACGTGACTATCCATGTAATTTTGGGAACAAGTAAAAAATAGGGAGGGTAAACGTGAAATTTTCAATTTCTTCATAAGCTTATATGTATTTACAAAATTTGTTAACCAATTTTCAGCGGTAATTCAAGGTCCTTTTATGTATTTCATATGTATATATATATATTTTTTTGGTGTGAAATATATATTTTTACATTATTTATCGAAAAACACAGACACCAATTTTTTTAATTCGTTACGATATTCGGAAACCTCGAAAAAAAAATCCCGAAATTTTGACCTCTCGGAGAAGTTTTGTTTTTCAATTGTTTGCAGTTAAAAGGAATTTATCGGAGAAAACGAGTTAAGGTATCAAAATGTGCGTAAATACCTCGGCTTTCCGTGAGAGTGTGAGATAGATTAAAATAAAGAATAAAAAATTGCATTAAAAACTTGAATTTTTTAATTTTATATTTTTTTATAAACTTCATCATGTTTTAATTTTTATTTTTTTTTTACCTGAATAGTTGTCAAACTTTATGGAGTACGCTGTAAGAAATTCGTGAAAGGGAACACCAAATCTGGAGAAGTTACGAGTTTTTTCATACCCAATCTGGGAACTGTTTCGGTATATTGGAGATTTTGTTTTGTTACCGATATTTGTGTCGATTTTGTTATCGACATAGCTATATATTTTGCTACCGATATTTTCGGAATTTATCGATATAATTATCGATTTTGTAATCGATATTTTTATCGATTTTGTTATCGATATTTCTAACGATTTTGCTATCCATATTTTATCGATTTTGGTTTCGATATTTTTATTATCGATGATTTTATATATATTTTTTCGATCTTTTTATATATTTTGTTATCGATACCTACATCAATTTTGTTATCGATGTGTTTTTCGAATTTGTTATCGAATTAATTATCGATATTTTTATAGGTTTTGTTATCGATATTTTAATGGATGTTACTGTAAATTTTGTTATCGATAGAGTATAAAGATAAAGATAAACGAAAACAGAATAGTATAAATGTAATTAGAACGAGCAGCATTGAGGTAGGTATCTAGATAAAAAAGACAAAAAGTATAACCTTAAGCAAAAGCAGATGTATGTATTTACATATGTATATTGGTTATGTCACAAACTAGATATGTGACGCAAGTTTCACTTCTCCAGTGAGGCCCAGGCGCACTTAATTTTTTAATATTATGTTTTTTATCTTTTTTGATGGTTTGTTCAATTGTTTCTGATACTTTTAGGATCGATTCGCGAACCACCTGTAACCCTTCCGCAATCCACTACTTTATCACGACCCAGCGGTTGGGAACCGACAGAATAAGGTATAAAACCCTAAATGTAAGTCATTTGGTGAAACACTTAAAGGTCGTTGGTTCGTTGACATTAGAAATATTTATACTAAAAAAAATTGACTGCTTTAGAAATTTATAACTTTTACTTAATCCGATTAGAGCGCCATTTTACATAAATATATAAGTTTATTTCGGAAGAAGAAGTGTAAGTAAGCGTAATTCTTTTGAGCTGCACGCACGCTTCCCCAAGTACTACGGCGACTTTCAACGCTTGCCAGTGAAATAAGTCGCACCAATTCCCTAACTATAAAACTGCGACACTTCAGAGAGTTGGTTGGTTATGTGCCATATGTATATATTTACAAGCAGTATGGTTGTTGTTACCATTTTTCTTTTATTAAGCGGCCTGAAGTATATCCTGAACACGTGCCGGCATAACAGTCAGTTATTTATTTGGCACANAAGTGTAAGTAAGCGTAATTCTTTTGAGCTGCACGCACGCTTCCCCAAGTACTACGGCGACTTTCAACGCTTGCCAGTGAAATAAGTCGCACCAATTCCCTAACTATAAAACTGCGACACTTCAGAGAGTTGGTTGGTTATGTGCCATATGTATATATTTACAAGCAGTATGGTTGTTGTTACCATTTTTCTTTTATTAAGCGGCCTGAAGTATATCCTGAACACGTGCCGGCATAACAGTCAGTTATTTATTTGGCACAAGGCTACTTAAGACTAGCCTCCTGCAACGGATAAAATGCTGTTAATATTTTTCAAATTGCTTTTTGTAACGAGCTGTACAATTGCTTAGAAAATTACGATTTTCATTTGGAGCTTTAACTGGTGCACGTGCTACTCATATCAATAAGCATTTAGCACTACATTAATAAGAATAAGTGAACATAGAAAAAAACGGCTAAATCGTTTAACCTTCGCTTAGCGTTGCTTTTCATGTACTATATATGCAAGTAATAACAGATCCAGACCAGAATATGTACAAGTGTATTCTTTAACGAATGTAAGTGAATTACATACATCGATTGTCCTATGTAATAACGACACAACTCTAAATATAACAATTTCCCGTAGAGTCAATGCAAGTTTTCGCGTTTCATAATTTAGCAATAATAAATATGTGTTGGAAGGTAAATGATGTGGATTATTTGCAGTTACTCTTTACCCCTTAGGGGAAAATTGTGAGCATTCAAATTATGACTGCTTTATGAAGATTTAGTAATGATTATACTGAAAAAGTTATTTTAGTTAAATAACAAGCAACTATACTTAACTACTTTCTGGATAAAAATTATGCTCGGTCTACACATTTGCTCTTAATTCAACTTTTTTAACAGGTGGCAACTCTTAAAAAAAATTAGCCTGTTTTTCAGTCTAGGTCATAACTCTCTCTGTGCAAAATTTCGTGAAATCCCTTAAGTCGTTTGCGCTCGATTATTAAATTAATTTAACTTTTTAACAGGTGGCAACTCTTAAAAAAATTTAGCCTGTTTTCCGTTGAGTTGGATATTTTAAACAGTGTTTAATCCTCCTAAACATATTTCAGAAATAAAGCCTTTTCAAAATCATTACAATGATACCCATCTTTTAAAAATTCATCAATCTTATTAAATAATTTGAATGTCACTCTATAAATACGTGGCAACCCTCATAAAACAATATAAGTGTTGAAACTCAAGTTTTGTTAACTCCCGTTCGCTTCATATTTCAAATAACTTGCGTGGAAGTTTATTAAATTCGATTTTTTAAAAAGGTAACAACCCTCTTCAAAAGTGGTTTGCGCTAAGACATTCTCAAATATCCTTCATCTGGTATTGTGATACATATTTTAATTAACTAATGAATAAAGTTAACCTTTATTTTTTTTTAATGTGGCAACCACGCTAAATATAGTTCAGAAACATAGATTTTTCAAACTCCACCCGATTGATTCTCGCATTTTAGTAATTCAATTTAACTTATTTAATAATTTTAATTAATTTTTTAAACATTTGGCAACTTTCTTCCAGCACCACAAAAAAAAATTAGTATTCAAACTAAAGATTTCTTAACACTCTTTTGTTTGGCATCCATATTTTAACATTTCATATAAGTTAACTAAATTCGGCAGTTTAAGCAGGCGGCAACACTCTTAAAAATATTTTCAAACTACTACCTTCTGAACCCCCTTTCGTTTGGCACCCATATGTTGAAACATATTCCCCCCAACTAATTGCCTTANGCATCCATATTTTAACATTTCATATAAGTTAACTAAATTCGGCAGTTTAAGCAGGCGGCAACACTCTTAAAAATATTTTCAAACTACTACCTTCTGAACCCCCTTTCGTTTGGCACCC
>NW_016183992.1:0-5362 GCF_001687245.7 Rhagoletis zephyria | reverse complement strand
TTAATTCCGCATAACTGCATACGAGTTCGTTTTTTTTTTGTTGCTGAGAATACCAATGCGATGTCATCGTTTCATATTTACAAAGTTGTGCAAGCAAATATTAAAAAATATACATATATATATTTTATAAGTTCTACGCCAATTATGTTCTCAAATTACATACGCAGTAATTATGACATCCAATTGCAGCTGCATAATCATATTCTTGATCGCAATTGACGTAATTGAAATGCCAAAATTATTGCTTAAGCATGCACTTACCTGCTGAAATGCCAACATACTCATACATACATACATACCTACTATGTATGATATGACATATGCCGTTACTTTTACAGGTAGCTGCTGCAATCATTCCTATGCACACGAGTACAACTTGATTACGACGATTGCCGCTTAGCATTGCATAAATTGCCAACGAAAATGCTTATTGTTCACTTCTATATGCCCGAAGCCACAAATGAACATATGTATGTATTGCACTCGCATTAATATACATATATTCGGGCCTCTGTTATGTTACGAGTACTATGTCTGTTTAAGCGCACCCAGCAGGCATTACTCAATTTTCAGTTTTCATTTTGATCTGACTGGGCTTTTTACGGCTGAACCGCAAAAACAAAACATCAAAATCAGCAGCAGCAGCAGCAGCAGCAGCAGTCAAACACTGCACGAAATTGCAAGCAAACAAACAAACAAACAATCAGACTAGGTTGACTAGGCTGACTAACTAGCTGCCTCGATGGCTAACCGACTGACGAAATGCTTCACTGCAGCCTGAATTGGCTGAGTAAGTTGCTCGAAGGCACTCTTTATGCTCAGATTGCGACATTTTTACTGCCGCTGCCAGAAAATTAGGACAACATTACACACACACACACATGCGAACGCTTGCACACAAAGCTCGCCAAAACCAAAGCAGTTAGCAATGCAATGCAGCAACAGCAACAGCAACAGCGTCAGCGTCAGCGTCAGCGCCAGCAGCTACAGAAGCGTCGAGCGGCATGGCTAGCAACAAGCAGCAGCTGTTCACTTACTTACATACATATGTACATATGTATGTATGTATGTATTTGCAACAGTTGCACATCGAGTGCGGCGCGCAAGTAATATTCGTAGTATCTATCGTGTTGCCATCACTGCTCGCTCGCCTGCTGCTGTTGTTGTAATGTCGGTTGCGTTGCGTTGCGGTTATTGTTGCGACCGCGCCGCTGCTGTTGCAATCGCATATGCAACGCCAAGCCAAGCCAAGCCATGCCAGTTGTTGCTCATAGTGCAGCTGTTGCATTTAAGTTGCAGTTATAAGCATATTTTTTTCGCCTACGGAGGCAGTCCCGCGCCGCTGTTGTCTTGGGTTATGAAATGTGCACCGCGCTATGGAATGAGGCAAGCGAATTGCAATTCACTTAAAGTAAAATATCAAAAGTCCGCACAAAATGGCAAAACGAGAACATTACGAAAACTTACCAGCTCGAAGTTTATTAAGTATGCATGTATGTATGTATGTGGGTATGTGCAAATATTTACAGTTACATTTGCCGTGTGCTTGAGTTGAGTAAGTAATAGTTGAATGAGTACCGTGCAATTAAATACGGTTGAAATGGAGCGCACGAAGTTAGCGGAGTCGAGTGGTGGAGCAGCGGGCACTGTGTGTCTAATTTCTTTAATTAAAGCGAAGTATAATGTAAATATTTTAATATTAATTAATATTAAGGCCTTTATAAATAAAGTAATAAAACCGTAAGACCGTGTATAAAAAATTTAAAATATTCCTTTTTGTCGAAGTCTTATGCCGGATTTCCACTAGGCATTGAAATTGCAACATTGTCATTAAAATTTCGTTTCGCAGTGGAAATGCGTCATTAGTTTGGAAAAATCGTAGTTCTTTCCCATTACTATTTGGGCCTTATAGCTTTGCTTTCTCTGAAACGGAGATATGGATTACGCTTAGAAATAATATCGGTGCAAATCTGGTGAATTATAACTATGATAACTATGTATCTATATCGATAGCGGTATCTACATATAAATTCAGCAATAATTATATGGATAGTTAAATTAAAAGCAATATCACAAAACATTAACTCTAAAGAGATTTTAAAAACTTATCATTGACAATGCTATATATAGTACATATGTATACTTACATTTATGAAAATTTTCGATTTTTTTGTCAAGATCTCTACTAAGGAGATTTCTATTTGTTCGATCACGTTTTTTATTTAATTCGTGAGTTTTTTTTAATAAAAAATCGTTATAATCGATTTATATCTTTTCGATACAAAAAAAATCGCAATAACCTTTTTTGACAAAAATTATCCTCGTTATCGATTTGTGTTCTTTCGATCATTTTTAATCGTTGTAACTGAAATAAAATTTCGATAAAATTGCACTTTTTTCCACAATGATAACAAAACTTGATTTTTACTATAGGGATCATGATCGGTACGATCCCTGGAGTAAAAACTATTTGAATAACAATATTCAATGGCGTTGTTATTGATCCCGAGAGCATATTTTAACTTCGGGGCGCTTATTTTACTTAGTACGTCGACAAAAATATCGATGCAGAGATATTCGAAATTAGCACTCACAAATACCTATTGAACTACATATCAATCTTTTAAATTTGTTTGCGCATAAAGAAACCTTGAAGAAGATTTGTTTTTGGTTCTCTTTAGATCGTAGCTAGTGCGGAAACTTTAACGACGAGGAAAATATAATCAAAGTAAGCTTACAATCTATAACTAATAGGGATTACAAGTATTGCGATCCAGCCTGGTGGACTACTATTTTTTTTTGTAAATAATTGGTCAATTTCAGCCCACCGTGCAAGTCGATGACATGGATTTTGAACAACAAAGGCAGACTGTTAGGCGAGAAGGCGAAATCTTATATGTCCAAATTAGGTGCGGCATTTTGAGTGGTGTTTCATTATTGTTGTTGCCGCTGTTGAATTAAGTGTATAGATATGCAACAATTGTCTATTGCCAAACAACCACAACAGCTTGCAACTAGAAACTGTTGCGCCTACGAAAGTAGTTGTGTCGCAAGGCGAATAATTCGCAAAGGAGAACTTTTTAGTAAAGGCGTAATTTTTCATAAAGAAGTTATTTTTGCTTGGGTAAATACAGCTTAGAATTTGTGGGCTAGCCCCCATCAATATTTTATTGCCAACATGCACTTTATGAACTGCTTTCTCACGCTGTCATGTCTGCTGTGAAAGCTTTTTCCCGACCACTGTCTGCGCTTAAGAACTCGAAGCAATCATAAAGAGTTCTTTACTCTGTCGATTGCAAGAACATTGAAATATGTACATTCGTAAGCATGTATGTACATATGTACATATCTAGCAGTGAACTCATTCATACATAAGTGGCAGTGCAATGAACTCACCAGCCACGCGCGTGACAGTGCCGTGTTGATATGCCGTCACCGTCACCACAGCCGCCGCCGCCGCCGCCCGTCGCTGTCGCTGTCGCCATCAACGCCCACTCGAATGAGCTAAAAATAAGCGAGTAATCAAAGGAATATGTACATATTCTATTATGTAGGTGTGTATGTATGTCAGTGACTGCGTGTATGGCCAGCTATTGCCATTGTAGGCGAATCCTTTTCAATGCAGCCGACAATTTTCCCCGCTGTAGCCTACTTGGCGAACAATTTTAATATATACCAACCCACTTTTGTGGCGCTCCCGCTGAAAAAATTCAATTTAAAAAAAAAACAGCGAAAAAAAAACGCCAACACACGCGTCCTGATTTGGGGCGAAATGAAATTACCATAAATGCCACAATGGCATGTGCATGCGCGGCTTGTTGCTGTTAAACTGTTGTTGCGGTGGGAGCCTGTGGCAATTATGTACTTTATGTATGTACATACATACATATGTATGTATGTGCATATGTAGTTAGTATACATACATTTAAGTAATTTAATTTAAGTACTCGTATATGTGTTTGCGTGTCTAAAAGTATTTCTCTGTGGAATTTTAATGAAATAAAAGGATATACTTTGCAAATTTCTATGTATGTATGTATGTATGTACATACTCGTATGTATTAAACGTAATTTGTAAAATGGCACACCCTTGAGCATACACACACAAACACGCGCAGTCCTTTTTGCTTTTACGGTAACAAAGGTGTTGGCTTTTGAATGCTCACTATTTAACAGCGGCTTTGTGTCAGGTGTGTTTTTTGTTTGGCGCGGTTAAGCAATGTCGAAGCTTAGATTTTCTATAGAATTTTTAACCCTACGCGCTACAAAATAACTCGAATTTCAATAAAGCATAAAAAAGGTTTCATGAATGCATGGAACGACGGGGGCTCTGTGAACGAGCTACCAATCCGCTTAAACCCAAAGTCCACAAGTAAGTTATGCAATGTCTGGCAATTTGAAATTGTTTTCTGAGTAAATTACTTTATGTTTTCTTTAAATACATTAGTAGAGAATATAATAGCACGAAGCAAGAACTGGCATAATTAATTGACGTTGACCTATGTACACATGCTTGACTTTTGTGTTTGTAAAATTCTAGTCATTTGGAAGATGGATATGGAAGCAATTAAATATGCAAATATTACTTCAGCGTGAAAGTTATTGACAAAAACACAAACAAAGTAACGGTGTGTAAAGTACACAAATGAGCAGACGTTTTCATAAAATTTAGTTTGCTTCTTTTTTAGTTTTGCCATATAATAATAAATTGTGTTTATTCATTATATGGCAGCAAATGCGACAAAAAATTACCAAAGATCGACGGTATTTTTGGCGCTTGAAATTTGTACTTTATCTTACTTAATATAAGTGAAAACTTCTGTATAAAAAGTTTGAAATTTTTGTGGAATTTTTATAATTTTTGTACAAAGTTTCAAAAGCGTATTTACATATATGCAGTTTATTTAATAACGAGCTAGACTTTCATAAGAAAATACCAAACATTAAATAAACAAAGGAAATATAACCAAAACTGGTCAAAGAAAGGCGTTTCATTTAATTCTGCCATCAGTGCATTTGGGGCATTCCATGTCGACTGGATATGGCTACAATCAAAAATTAAACAAGAAAAAGCATAATGTGTCTGGCACACACTACGGAAGTGAAACTACTTTCATTTCATTTGTTGTTAGTTTGATACTGCAAAAATTTTTAAATATTAATGTTCACCTTAGTCTTATGGCGTTTTCTTTTCTTGAAAAAAATGTCACCTTCTTATGTGGCAACATTATCGATTGCAACATTTAAAAAAAAGAGCGCGCAATATGCATGTGAAGATGCTGAGAAAAGAACACGAAAACATGAAAGCCCTGCCACAGGGCAGAATAAATGCAACATTATTTCGAGAAAAGAAAACGCTATT
>NW_016183991.1:0-5363 GCF_001687245.7 Rhagoletis zephyria | reverse complement strand
AGAGATGCTCTCTAGATTTTTTTGTAGCTCCAAATCACTGCCTTAATGCCCTTTAGTGCCCCAGCTTAGACTTTTTTTGCCACCTACCCGCCTCGCCTCATATTTTGTTAGTTGGACAGATCAATCCGTAGCTTTTTCGGTTAACCAAAGCAACTGGTTTACGCTGCTTGCGTGCCTTGCGACTTTCCAGTGCTTGTTCTTGTTTTTGACAGCCTACTCATTAAACCTCTAATATCGCACATTTATTTAATTTATTTTTTTCCTAAGAATTTTTATTACCAGTGGGTGAACCAAAAGTATGCGTTCGGTGTACGCATAATCAACGCCTTTTAAAATTAATGAGGCATGCCCAGGTTTGTTTTTCATGATATTTTAACAAGACGCGCGCGAGTGAGTGGTGGTGTTGGCAAAATTAAATATTTGGTATTTGTTTTAGAAAAATGGGGGTGCCAGATTCTTTTGAAAGGTAGAAATGTGTCTTAAAAAGGGATTCGTGAATCGAGAAAAATTGGGTTTATGAAAAATGGCCAAAAATAAAAAAAATAAAAAAATTCTTCAAAATTGCTTCCATTTTTTTCTCTTCCAAATTTTTCTTTAAAACAATTTAATTTAAGGTTAACAAAAAAATTTCTAACAATATCCAAAATGAAATTATTTCTTGAATACATACATAAGTACGTACTGAAAAATTTTCTTGTTTGTCTGTAAAACTTTTCTTCAACGTTTTTTTCTAACTATTTTTTGTTGCAAAATTTTTCTCTTGAAAATATTTCTTAAACAAAAAACTTTCCAAAATGGAATGTGCTTCTTGTCAAAACTTCTTCAGAAACCTTCATCAAAAAATTGTGTTTCCTCATGTCTTTAGAAAAATATTTGCTCAAATTTTTTATCCAAACCAATCAAATATTTGTCATGATACAAAGAAGTGGCTGCCCGATCTTTTGGGAAGTTCATAAACATGTTCGTTAAATGCAGACCCATCAGAAAAAATATAGTTTAAAAAAAAATATAATAATATAATATATAATATTTGTTTTTTTTAATTTTTTCCTTTTTTGGCTCACAAAAAATTGTAAAAGAACTAATAAAAAAATCCCAAAAAAATTGTTTCAATTTTTTTCTTGTTGATATATTTCCAAATTTGGTTTATTTTCCACTTTTTCTCAAATAATTATCGTAAAAAAATGCCGTCAAAATAAAATTTTGTGAGAAAAACCGTTTCCAAACTATCTCCAAAATTGTTTAGCTTATTTTTTCGAAATTTATACTCAACATTTTTTTACTCAAATTTCTAAAATTTTACTGATACTTATAAAAATAAATAAAATAAATTAATAACGAATAATAAATTTAGCAATATTGTAAGCTTTCTTCCCTGTTTAGTATGTAGCAAAAATCATGAAGGCTGTCATATTATTCTAGAAAATATTTAAAAGCCTCCTAAGCATTTTGCTCCAAAAGTTTTTTCTCCAAAACTTTGTTTTCTTGAAATCTTACTTCGGTTTTATTGCATAAATTTTTTTTTAAAGAAATTTTTGTACCAAAGTTTTAGCTTAGTAATGCTTAGTTCTTGGAAAAATTAAGATAAGCGTAGTTTTATTCAAACAAATTTTCAAACACAAATTCTTTAAAAAGTTTTGCCTCCGTATATTTTTCTTTAAATAAATTGTCCCTCCGAAAATCTTTTAATTCTTTGTTTAGAAAAATTTTGATTTCTAACATTTTCGACAAAATTGCTTTTCAAATATGTATTTGGTCCTTGATTTATTTCACCAAAAAAAAAATTCCTCTTGAAAACTTTAAAATTTTTTCCCAAATTATTTTTTTTTATAAAATATTTTCCAATATTTTTAGAATGTTTTGCGAACGCTGTCATTATTTTTTCTTTCTGTCTCCCGCTCGAGAATTTCCACCAAATTTTCACCTACAAAAATTCTGTTATTTTTTTAATTAAACTGTAAAAATTTAACGAGCATCGCTTTTTACTCCAAAAACACCGAATTTTAATTTTATTTTAATATTTTTTATTCTTAATTTTTTTAATTTTCTTCCCTAAAAATTCTCTGGAAATTTGTTTCTCCAAAATTGTTTTTACTTTATTTCTTTTAATTTCTCTGCGACATATGGCAACTCTCCAAAGCGCGCTATATGCGTGTGTGCCTTATCCGCTCGTTGAGGGTGCAATAAAGCGCATAAATTAAAAGGCAGCCCCGCCACAAACCACAGCCTGCCACAAAAAAAAATTACAAAAAATAATCCAAATAACAACATTCACATTTGTTTTAATGGCGCGCAAATGGCCGACGCGGCGCTAGAATACTAATGCAAATGTCACTAACAATTTCTATGAATTTTGTTCAACGGCTCAACCTACAACCCTCAACCCCTATTCATAGACCAAAAAAAAGAGCCAATCTAACGCTACTCGCTCGCGCATTTTTCTAACGCTGATAGTGTCAAATGTACGCGCTAAAAACATTATGTAAATTAGATTTGAGCCACTTGCACTGAGTGTTGTATACATAAAATAGTTTTTTTTTCTTTCTACTTTTAATGTGTTTTATTGTGTTGTTGTTTTAACTACTGATACTTTTGCTACCGGCGCGACTGGTGTCATGCCAGGAATTTCGGACCTCTTTAACTTAGCCATATTTCACTTAGCACGCTGGCCAAAAAAAAAACTTAAAAAAGTCTAGTAAAGGAAGTGTAGAAAATGCTGAGTAAAATGCCTTTGCTGCGAGGCGTGCAAAAAGGTAGTAGAACTGTACTAAAAAGGTGTGTATACCAAGTGGCAGGCAGTAAATAGTTGCAGGTTGTAATAAAAGCTGTGGAAAGGTGAAAAATTCCAGTGAAAGAATTTTTGACAAACAAGCTTGGCAAATAACAACAAAAAAATGTGAGTTTAGTGTGGAGCAAAAACAAATAAAAAACCCATGAAAAGCACAAAAATGTTAGTTGAAGTAAAACATGAAAATATTTTCGCGCATGCAAAACTATTGTACTACGATAAACACACATAAACTCTAACTTAAGGGCGGGATTTCATGAGTAGAACAAAAATTTTAGTATAGATGCATAAAAGAAGCGCACAACTCCCTGCTACAAAAAAGCTGTTCGGCCGTCCAAAGCTATTTGAGGCTCATTGTAAGGCAGCGAAAATAGAGAAAATTTCCAACCGAATTTAGAAAATTTTGTTTAGTGCCCTCTAAAGCGCATTTTGACTGTAAGTCGAGTCTCATAATACGGCTAACAAGTCCTAGCTCGACACTACCTGTCTGTATTACCACTAAGGTGTTCGGTGTGGCACCTCAATATGCCTAGCTGCCACCAAGGAGCACTAAAGTGCCAAAGCAGCCGGAGAGGCGAACTAAAAGTATTTCTAAACAAATAAAAAAAAAAAGAGGTGTGACTTAGCTGAAAATTAAATTTAGTGCAAATCGCGCGCTTTTTTATGCTATTTATTTTGCTAGCACCTTAAACATTGCACTTATTACATACCGTCGTTTAAAGTAGAAAACTGCGCATCAAGAAAATGCAAACTCTCGTATGTGAGGTTGCTCAAATTTTATAGGAGAGAGTAAAACTTGTCTTACATATTTCAAAACGGTTCTATCTTTTATCCCTAATTATCTCTACTTCTTATATCTAAGTATCGATATTTTAGTATGAATGGATCTTGGGCTTGATGCAAGGAGCTTCCGGTGAGCAAATACCTTTTTTGGCTCAAATGTCAGTTACGAGGTTTCGCAGAACCACGATACGATATGTATACGAATTAGATACACACATACACATGTAGGCTGAGTAATATCCCAATAAACATTAGGCTTGGTTAGCAATTCGAAAATGATTGGAAAACCAATCTTTTTTTCGAGTTTTACCTTCCATAACGAATGTGCAATAGGTTAGTATTCGATTCGAGAACTAAGCTATTCTCCAGCAAAACGGCACCTTCGTTATCCAATGTATTTTCCCTTCGTTATGAATTCGAAATCCAGCCCATTATCGAATTGAAATTTTATTGTGAGAGAGCGATTGTCTTATATTTTCCTTCGAGAATGAGCTGGATATCACTTTCTCTTTTGTTACTATGGTTTTAATTTGTTTTCGAACCCATTTCGAGTGTATTTCAAATTTACTCTGAACGTTGGAAAACCAAGGTTGGTTATGAGTTCGTTCTCAGTTCGATATGCACATTGGATATCGACGGTACTTTTCGAACGTTCGCCAAAATGTTTATAGGGATGTAATTAGATGAACCTGTTCGAACTCATCTTAAAATCGCGTTTAAAATGGCCTGACTTTTCGCAACTAAAACA
Organism: Rhagoletis zephyria; assembly: GCF_001687245.7. NCBI lineage: Eukaryota > Metazoa > Arthropoda > Insecta > Diptera > Tephritidae > Rhagoletis > Rhagoletis zephyria. The sequence continues at coordinate 1,044 of NW_016183991.1, read as the reverse complement.
TTTTCCAGCATTCTTTTTCTCGGTGGCACCAGGATTATTCTTACCTGCGATTGACTTAAGCGTTTTCAGTATCGCATTCCACTTCCACTCGATGGGCTTTGTAGGCTGGTCTACTTAGGAGCGCTGCCCTTTCCTGCGTTTGAGCATAAGAGACAGTTTCAGCGAACGTTCGTTTTGGATTCGCATACGTCTCTTAACTTCGAGGTGCTCACCAGATGCGTATCCAATTGTCAAGTGAGCCAATCTATCGATTTTGGAAGCAAATTCCTGTAGAGTGTCGCTGGTTTTGTCATAAAAAAGTTACAGCAATTTACAAAAAAAAAATGGTTTCATCGAAAATGCCTTGAAACTGCCTATTTGGCATTTTAACGGAAAAAGATTGATCGTTGACATCATGCATGAAATGCCATCGATTTGTCACGTATAGCTAAAAATTCTTGAAAACTCATAAAGCATTAAAAGCAAAGGCATTAAAGCAAAAAAAATTTACACAATATCTGACAAGTCACTCAGATTTCAACTATTGTTTGAAGTGCGCGAAAACGTAGAGGGCAATTGTTAAAACTTATGTGCATAAAAGGATTTGGAAAGTTATTTCGTTATTTGTAGTTAAAAAAATTTATAACACAGTACAATTTGGCGTACTGGAGTCCTACCAAGCGTCCAAATTTAGGCCCTCCAGCAGCTACTTTTTCTACTGGCTGGCTCTCATCTACTTGGTCGCTTGTCCACACGGCTTAGCCACCTTAATTACCACATCCATTACATTGCTGCTGACTTGTAGTACAACTCAATTAGTGGCAATGACATATGTATACACACAAATACACTACCACACACCTATGTACAACATATGCAGGTGGATATATGTAATGCAACAAAGCAGTGCCACGAAGCCAGGCTTTGCAAGTGATTGACATAAGGATGAGCGCAAACGTCTTAATATGCCACAAAAGGCAAGAACAAATAACTTTCCGTATTAAACAGATTGCTGGGTGCGGATGTTTGTGCCTTCACTCCATAGGCGCCGCGGCAACGAAAACA
>NW_016183990.1:0-5363 GCF_001687245.7 Rhagoletis zephyria | reverse complement strand
GCAGTTTACTTCTATTTGACATGTAGATTATGGATCCACAGTCTCGCCCTAAATCTAATATCGGAACATTCCGCCATCATGGATTTTAGGTTTTTTGGGTTTTGGCGATTCGCATGTTTATTTTGCATTTTTCGTAAAAAAAAAGGTTGTATTTGTAGAGAATTTAATGTCCCACATTTTTTATACACAAACTTTAAAAAAAAAATCATTTTTTATTGTAAATAATTAGCAAGAAGTGCGAAAAATTGCATTTTCACTGTTTTCGACATTTTTCAACATTTTTATTTGGTCAAGCCAAACATTTGAAAGCATGCAAGCGTAGTCGGCAGTGGCTGAGCGTGCAGAGGATTGTGCCGCTATTTGTTAGCTTCCAGAAGGTGCCGGCTTTATTATTATTTGTTTTGAACCATGAAAAGTTATCTGTGAAGTGCAGAGTGAAAGCGTATGGAACGAAAAATTCAATCAGACAAATTTCAGAAAAAAACAGCCGAAAACGTATCCTCTTCACCACCATTTTCCGGGAAAACGGATTGACAAAGTATCCGAAAATAGAATCAGTAAACGGACCAAAAATTCGCTCTTCCTCCGCTTTTTTCAGATCGATTTCCGGATTCGTATACATATGTAGTGATTTAGAGATTATCATTTTAAGAATGCGCTGTGGCGCGTATGCTAGGGGCAATGTAACATTTTTGGCGTCTCGCCGTATGTCTTGGTTCAAATTTAATTTGATTTTTTTTTGTTGTGTTTTTTTTCTAATTGTCATAAGCCAAAGAAGAAGTATGTAAATTGTTGGCTTCCTATTTTTGCATGTTTAGAAAATTTACATCAGTATAGTATTGGGGTTTTTGTTGGTCATCATTGATCCCCCTATATTTTTTCCTAATTTATGTTCCCTTTATAAAACCCAAGTAAGCACAAAACTGCATTCGGTTCGGTGGCATGAAATTAGGCGCATGTCGGAACAGTTTACATCCAACAGTGTTTGTTAAATTTGTGTAGAAGCAGAGAACTTGTATAGATAGAGAAGTTGCAAATTTGAAAGTGGAAACTATTCGTGGCCGAAAAATTAACAGCGTTGAAAAATGTACACTGCGGAATCAGAGAACAAAATAGGTCAAAGTGTCAACAAATCACGGTTTTTGCAATATTTTAGAAGCTCCACCAAAGAAGAAAAAGGGATTGTTTAAAATAAAGCTAGATCTCTCGACTACTAGCTCTGAAAAGCGATCTTAAATATTTGAGAACTTAAAATTTTTTTTACCATTATCCATTTACCATATCTTTAACTAAATGATGGCAAATTTTTAAGCATAGTTCCCTCCACAGGGGGGGTTTTAAACCCCAAATACCTCAACCCCTGCGGCCGGGCCTGACCTATATAGTTCCAATCATACACATTTGTACATACACACATGCATACATATGGAGTTATGTTTGACTGAGGAGCGTCTGTGTTGCTGTTGCATTCAGTCGAATTACTAGCAGCTTGTCAATAAATGTTTTGCGGTTTCGCATACGAGTTCGGCGGTGAGAAAACATATCGTCGGGCTTATAAAACGTTATGACATTTATGGCAGACATACAAAATGCGGGAAACGTTGCAACAGATGAGACATAAAGTATTTGTGGCCAACAAACGTTACGCGAAAAATATTGTCGTTTTTTACACAACACACATACACACAGCTACATACACAACATATGCATGTGGCCGCGGTAGTGAAAATGTCTTGAATTATGTGGAAACATTTTACTGTTGCGTGGGCAGTTACTGCGGCTTCAGGTGCTATTTCTATTTCTGTTTTTACGCTCATGTCGTTTTGTCATTATCGCTACTGTTGACAGTGCTGCTAATATGCACGAACGCGTTTCCGCTTCCGGTTGTGAAAATTTCATGCAATTTACCATGCCACATGTGTGCACAAATATATATATATATATATATATATATACATACATATGTACTATATACATACGTGTGCTAGAATGCCAATGTCTGGATTTGTTGATGGGCTTACGTGATCACAAATGCAAAAGCGCCCACTGACAGGAAGTTTACTTTCACACACACCCACGCACGCGAGCTCAGATGTAAACATAAGCAATATTTGCTGTGTAAGCAAATGGAAAGTTGCATATCAAGTGGAAACAGGACATTAATATTTAGTCATATTTGCCATAAGCTCTGGAAAATTTATTAAATTCTCATAATACAGTAAATAAATTTAATTTTAATCGGGAAAATTGTTATCTCGTACAATAAGTAAATAATAATAGTTGCTAAAAAACGTATTTAATGAAAAAATGGCGGGCTTCTATTCGGATTTATGGCGTGCGCTTTGATGTTGTCCCACAAAGGCGAGGGACCAACAGTTTTACGCCGATTCCGAACGGCGATTGTATTTTTATGAGAAGCTTTTTTTCATGGCAGAACTACACTCGGTGGTGCGCCCTTGCCGGCCGAGGGGCGACCGCTAATAGAAAGCGGTTTTTTCTAAATCAGGCCAGGGATTGAACCCAGTTCAAACGGAGTGATAATACGCACCTCTAACGACTCAGCTAGACCACCCGCTATACGGCACAAAATATACGATTATAACGCAAGCAACAGGATGGGGTCGTCATTAAGGCCATTAAATATTTACTGCAGTTGGCCGAATGAAATGTGATGCGTTTTTCTAAGTTTACCGCAAAGCTATTAGTGACTGCCCTTATTCTATTTACATACATACATATATATGTACATGAACTTGGTGCTTATTCGTGCATCCATATATGTAGGTATTTGGGGAACAGTGGATATTTGTAATTATTTTTATGTTTATTGCTAATAAAATAATTATTTTCGAGTCAGGCCGAAATTAGGAAAGGAAAAGCACGTCTAAGAAAGGTAAACATTCTACCCAAGAAGTCCATTTAGACTGCCAAAATTGTGTTAAATTGTTGTAACAAAGAAAATAGGCATTAGCTTTTACGAGCAGATTATTATTGGCCACCCGAAGCTTTACGGCCGCACGCATTTCAAGCGCAGGTGAAATGCGAAAATGCTTTATTTATGTACATATGTAGGCACTTATATATATGAATTTGTATGTATATTTGTGTACATTTTGCTTTGTATAGTAATACTCATTATCGCATTATTATGCGGCGAACATAAACACAATTGTATATGTAAGTAAAATTTAGTGTTTACACCAGCTATATTTAACAATTAACATAGAAAGCTTTGAATTATAATTAGAGCTCCCTGGCCAAAAACAGATGCTCCTGCTAAGATATTTATGGCTTACTACAAATCACTTGCCAGAATATTAAAGTATATTTATAGATACCTTTCTGTCTTCATTAGCATTATTTTCATTACTTCGCCAAACGGACAAATATTAGAGGCAATTAGTCTGCATTTGCTTAATTGCAGGTCGTGAAGAACTCACATGAACGCTTACTGCCTATTATGTCTTAAAAATACCATGTAAAAAGTGGGACTAGCTTAAGTACTGGTACAGGACCACGCTATATTTTAACCAACACTAGTAACCAAAATGTTCCAAATATATGGTTACATTAACATAGCGATGTCATTGGACCTGACCACCTCTGGTCTACCATTGCATAACATGGGACCACCACCTAGACGCCTGCCCCCTTTGGACCATGTCACATTCGGCAACCGAATCGTATTGCTGATCGGCCTCGAAGAGGTGGTGTTCAACACATATATCCGTTTTGTACGTTTGAAGTGGTCCAGGTCAGCATAACCACTTACTAGTATGAAATCTGGTCCTTTTGCTCATACTTTAAAATTACGACCTAGTGGACCACCTGGTCCTCATACATATACATATGCGTTTGACATGATTATTTTTTGCCACATGCTTTTGGATATTTTTACTTCTGACAGCTTTGTTATATCGCACACTAAATCAAAAAGCGTCACAACTCAAAAAATGTGAAATGTTCAGGAGAGGCAAAAAACTGTTTTTGCAGACATGGTTGCAATTTTATAATCAAATAAAGTTCCAAATGATATTAAAGCCTGTAAAAAGCTGATTTCGAAACAGTTTTTTTAGTTTTGTTCGGCAGTTTTGGCAATACGAGCCAATTTAGAGTTGTGACTCTTTAGTTGAAATTTTTTAGTTGGGTTTATGGTATTAAGTCAAATTGTGTCTCTTTAGTTGAAAATATGATTTGATTTACCCTTAAAAGACCCCAAACTCTAACTAATTAGCAAAAAGGAAAGGAAAAATAAAAAATTAATAGACTAAAATGAATTTTATTCAGATCCCAGTGTACAAATTAAAATACGTAATATATTTCATGAAAAAATAAGAAGTTTGAATTCAAAATAAAATTATACTAAACACATAGTAAGTTTTTATAACAAGCTTCGTAGAAGCTTTTCGGAATTTGATTCTTGTTGACTAGTTCCTTTATGTCTCGTTGCTTTGTAATAGGTAACGGTAGCTTTTCTGAATAACGGGGACATAAGCTAAAAANANAAAAACAAAAAAAAAATATTAAATAATTAAAAAAAATAAAAATAAATAAAAAAATGCGTTTCGATATGCTACTGTACATTGCATATGAATTAATTTTAACCAAAATAGGTACTCACTCCATACAACTCAAAGTTGCAGGAAGCATAGAGTTCGTTTTTCTCACATATGCTCTTTGGTAATTCGTATCTTTATAGGATGTTTTATAAAAAAATTAGTCCATATTTTCCTTATTGACATGCAGGACTTTGATGTCATGCCAAACAATTTTCTCATTGTCTTCATTGGTCGAAAAATTGTGACCCCACCTTTCTTGGAGCGACTTTAAATCGTAAAAGACGTCATGAGTCAGCTCCCGAACCTTATATGGCGGGCCTGTCTTCTTTGCAGTTGCTATGAGGCTCGTGTAATGTTCTGGCAGGTATATGGGATTACTTATTAAGTGTCTTTTTATTTGTTTTTCAATTACGCTGTGTACGTTATCCCCTTCGTTTTGAGTGTGGCCGTGAATAAGATATTTGTGTGTAATGCTACGTAGATTATACTTATGTAGATACTGCATAAGCATTGAAAGACATTGAAAGTATATATTTATTTTTTTGCTGCCCACAGCAGTTATCTGAATAGAAGATTGAATCTAAATCTGGAGAGCTGTTTGCCTTTTGTACCAAATATTGAATATATAGGAGCACACATGTTCCAATTTCATTACATCCACGTTTTCCTTCAACTTCAGTCCAATAAAAGCATTCAACATCTTTAGCGCTGCGGCTGCTAACAGTAAAATTGTAAGAATTAATCTTGCTTTTATAGTAAAAAGATGATGTGAAGCCTTTTGGCAAGGGTAAAACAGCCTGTAGG
>NW_016183989.1:0-5363 GCF_001687245.7 Rhagoletis zephyria | reverse complement strand
CAATATCACTTTGAAATGGCGTGCTATAGATATGACCGATACTGTAGTTGTTGGTTGGAATTGTATTTTGTTGCTGTCGGGGGTATTTCGGTCATATCCACTAAGCGAGCAAGCAACCAACCAAGCCAACACCACCTTTGTTACCCCGCCCCTCCCACCAATATGTAGCTGAATGAATGGTTAGTTAGTTAGTTGGCAGCGATCAACGCATGTTGTGTCGGCACGTAAACTACACACCAACAAAAAGATATATGAACATAGTATAACCAACTTACTACTCGTGCTAAATACCCTTTTACTTCTGCGCCAGTTTGTGCTTATTTCCACTCGTCGGTTACTTCATCAGCCAACTGTGATTATGCAGTTGGAAGAGGAGGAAGAGGAGCGCAAAACACTAAGTTAGTAGGACACTCGTCGCCTTCGACAGAGATTGTTCAATTTTGTGTGTGTTTTGCTGTTATAGCGACCATCGCCGTGTCGCTCATATGCGTGAAGATTGCACTGTTTTATGGGATAAACAAATGCCCGGTGTGCCTGGACCACCACTCGTATAATATAAAGCGTTGTGGTTGTTCGCATAACCCACAAGTCGTTTGTCCGTTTGGACGCTTAAAGAACCAATGTACGAAAATCAAGCACAGGGTGCCATCAACATACCTTTATGCTCTACCTTTTTAATCGTTTGTTATTGACTTCATGGTCAATGATATAGTACATAGTGCACTCACTACCTGTGCTGTGCCTGCTTTGGCGGCTGTTTGCTTTTACACCAAATTTTACTTGGAACCGAAATCCAAGCTACTAGGCGCACTCAACATCACAAATCACTTGTCGACGACGTCTCTGCATCGGTGGCTAAATCTAACAGCTATCGGCTCACTTCATAATATCAACACTATTCACACATCTCGCTACTGTTTTGTATGCACCGTCGCGCTGCTTACGGCTCGGAAGTGATTTTATTATTTTTGGGTGTTGCTGCTAGCTGCTGCGTGCACGTGAGTCTCAGCAGAGAGAGCCCACTGAAACCGAAGCCAATTCACTGAAGCACACTGCGGAGCACAACACAACACAACACAACATACAACCAACCAACCAACCAACCACCCCCCCTACCACATACTCAATCATACCATCTCCTGCAATATAATCGTCACATTGCTGCCTTTTCAGTTTGTTTTGCACTTTTCGTTGCATACACTTGTTGTATAGCGGCGAATATAAGTCTGCTTTTATGGGGCTGTGTGTTTATGTGCGGTGGCCCTGTTACTTCATATATATATATATATATCAACATGTGTTTTCGTTTTTGTCAGAAAATTTGACCTTCAAAATGTGTGTCGTTACGGACGTCGCCGCGCCCCCACTCTAAAATATTTATACTCGTACATCCATAATGCATACATACATACATAACACATAAATGGAAAAATAAGAGAATACAATAAAGTGTTATGTCGACGGCAATATTTGTGCTTGCTTTAGTTATGCATATATACATATCATATGTATGTATACATTACACATAGTTGCTTCTATTTTTATAGCAAATGCTTAAGTTCGCCTATTTGCTTTTGTTGATGTTGTAATAGAAAGAAAGTGAAAATCGTGCGCTAAAAGCCGGCACCAACTAGCAACAGCCGTAGCTAGTAGCTCCACTACTTTTTCACATGCCATGCGATAGATAATACAAACATTATTGCTTGGTTGGTTGGTTGGTTGGTTAACTGGCAGAGGAGACATGAGCTGCGCAGGCAGAGCCTTCGACTGCTGTATGTTTGTAGCCTTTAAGCGTAGCAGTAGTAGCTTTAATAAAACTTTTATCTCTAGACATACTGTGAGAGGCAATTTCAGTACATATATATGTACATATGTAAGTACGTAAAAAGGAGTTGGTATTTATGTGCATGCAACGACTTGTCCTACTACTGCTTTTTTGTGTCTGTTGGCAAGCGACGATACTCTTTAATATCAGTACATACCTACTTTGCAAGCGTCATGTCTGTTCTACAAGTTAAACGAGTAGAATAACTTCGTTCGGTGCGTGTTTATTTATTTTTTACAGTCTTTTAGACTTACATTATAACAAAGATTTAACATACTTAGGGCCGTTTTCTGAAGTAACCTTTAACTTTAAAGCTCACTTTATATTTAAAGGCTACATTAAAATTTATGATTGTGTCTAAAGTAAATCATTTTATTGTCGGTTTTAAATTGGTTTACAACCAAGAAACATACAAACGTCAAAAACCGATAATAGAAATGCTTAACTTTAGACATAGCTTTATTTCAAATCAAACCTTTAGATATAAAGTGAGCTTTAAAGTTAAAGGTTACTTCAGAAAATGGCCCTTAGTATTAAATAGATCAAGATTTAAAATTTAAATATTAAAAATGATATGCTCTATGGATAATTTTTAAATAACATTATTTTTTATCACTGCAATTATTTTATATCAATGCAAAAGCAAGCCTTTGGTCGGAGGTTGTGTAGACGGTTGGAAAGGCCGAGTTTCCAATCCGCGCTATACTTTTTGGGTTTCTCCGTATTTTGATATCTCTTGGGTGGTCGAAAAGTCCGAGTTTCCGATCCACGCAGTAGCGCTGTCGTGGCGGTCGAAAAGGCCTAGTTTCCAATCCGCTCATGTATTGTTTATCATCCAGGTGGTCGGAAAGGCTGAGTTTCCGATCCATCTAGTCTCCATAACTTGGTGGTTGGAAAGGCTTAGTTTCCCATCCACGCTATTTTTCATGCATCACTATCTCATAGGCTGCGTTCTACAATAGTCATCACAATTTTTTAGAGCCTCTGGTAATTCATTAAAGTACTTTAAGCCTTTATAAAAAAAATATATATTTTTTTTACTTTTTACTTCTACTGGGACGTTAAAATACAAAAATGTTAACTGCGTAGAAATTTGAGCATAACTAACGGAAAAAAGTATTAAAATTATGAATAATTTGATTACAGAAAATTTAGAAAAATATCTTGATTGCTCTGTTAGTCAGCAATAATGATTAAAGTATAAGTGCGTGGCTTAAGTATCTATCTGTCCCGAATGTACTACGCAGACAATTAAAACACTGGTCAACAGTGTTTTTTTTTTGCATTGTAATTCTTTTCCCACCTAGAACTTCATACTGATTACGTGTAGTTTTCTAGATATTGACTTGTACAAAAAAAAATAAATAAATTATAAAAAATTTACATCAACTCTTTCTTTTCCGCGACTTTTGCGAAAGGAACAATCACGTTGCATCCCCCAGCAGTAGTCAGCCTTAGCTTTAAGGTCTTGCTGAAACCGCCTCCGTTTTCCTCCGATATACATATAATCCAAGATTCTCTGAGAATTGGCAAAGATGACTGCTGAGGAGGTCGTCGTAAGTGTCGTAACGTAAAAGTCATATTACGAATTTTCACACTGTTAAAAGTTAAAAGTTGGCAGTGTTTTCAAGTTTTCTAAACATTTGTTTAATCTTTTAACGTTTAGGTTTGAACAAACAAAAACAAAGTCATATTTATTTTATTTTTTTAATCTAGACGCCAATACTATTTCTGCAGATTCTCTAGATAATTTTAGATCCCTTTTTAGATCAATTTAATTCATTTTGGATGCAATTTTTTGGTTTCTATTCCTTCGAAATCACGGTCACGCATGGAAATAAAATGTTGGAATAGGTTACTCCTCCGAATGCGGTAAGGGTCTTCTAGCCGATTCTATGTAAGTCTGCATAAATCATCACTTTTTATAATTAACACCCCAATTAAGACACTTCTACGCGATGAAGACGTGGTATTAAAATCAATTTGTTTATAGAAACGAACAGATAAGACATAAAAATGTGCAGACGAAAGTATTCATTGCAGCCAATATAAAAATCTGACGTTAAAGTCAAACGAAAACATTTATTTATATATATTTTTTTTTTAGTGTTGGCAATGCACACCTTGTAAGAAACCACTACAAATATCTCGACACCAATTTTTTTTCTAAAATTTTTTACTTGTGTAATCTCTTAGCAAGCCCACTTTGAAAGGCTGTTTAAAAATGAGACTTCTAGTAATTCGAGTCCGTGTTTCGATTTCAAGTATCTATCCTTTCCGTGAATTATTTTTCCTTAGTAAGTTTTATTAATAATTGCCTTTTTAACTTGAATAAACTTGATACACATAGTACAGTCGTAGCTCTCTGTGTGCACAGCAGCCCTAACAGCAACAACTCTACCGCTTATACATAAGTACATACATATGTATGCTTGATTAAAAGTAAATCTTATTTTTGTTATGGAAATTACTTTAATTTAATTATGAAATCTAAGATCACCCAAATTTAACACGTTTTTCATGCACAACAAATACACACAATATAATACATATCTACGAGCATAAAAGAGAAGCAATTTGTAATATAAAGCTTTGGTAATTAATTTTGATTGAACGCTTGGACTTGTGTCGAATTGCAGCAATGTTAAAGGCCAGTGCATAAAACTCATTCATAAATGATAAAAGCAGTGTTCAAAATTTAAATACAATTTAATGGAAGTAGTTTCATAGTTTGCTAACGTAAAATCCTTATACATTTAAAAAAAAAAATCTGTTCTTTAAACAAACGTATGTATCTCATCGCAAATTTTGACGTCCGCTACCTACTTGTTCATTTCTAAAGCATGAAAATATCCGAAAATAAATTTTTCAAAGACCGACCTTTATATTTTTGAGTGTTCTTCCACAAAAAAAAAAAATATTATATATTCTAAAAAGGCTAATTAAATTTGATTATTTCGCTTCATTGACAGGAAAACTCAGATCTAATTTGTATTAAACCTTCATTCCATTCAAATTGGTTCGATTGTTTTGAAATAGTAGCTAAATCGATTTTGATCGAGTCCAGTAAAGTACGCAAATCGTTCCTCTTTCGTGGCAACTGATATCAAATGAAAATGTCAAGTACAGCTGAGTGCTTCTCCGTAGAGGAAGCCGCCTTGCTCCTCTTTTGCTATCAGCAGCAGTTTGGTGGGCATTGGATATATTCTACTCTCTAGCCTACAGTTTAATTCCAAGCCATTTTCCGTTCATTCAAAGGCAATAATCGGAAAAAAATATTTAGTAAGGGAAGAACTTTTGGCATTTAAAGTGGAAATTTAGGTACATTAGAGGAATTTTTAAAAAGTCTTTAAATTGTCTAAGTAAGGTTGGCTTATATTAAGGCCGGAAATAATTTTTAAAGCTGGATTCTTTTCTATTGTGGTAAACAATTGTAAACGGAATGGAACCCGTTATCGATGTCAAAAACCATAACCGATGATTAGATGCAAAAAAAATTTACTTTTAAAAATTATTCTGTGCATTTTGGCCTAGCACG
>NW_016183988.1:0-5363 GCF_001687245.7 Rhagoletis zephyria | reverse complement strand
TATTTATATATTTTTTAATTTAATTTAATTCTTAGAAACTCATTTAATGCAATTTTTTCTTTTTTAATTTATTTTCTTATATATTTAAATATCTTAAACGGTTTGTTTTTTATTAGAGTATATTAGTCGCGCGTGTCCAGCCTTCAGCAGGCAAAGACTCGCGTTACTCGGCAAGGTACAGCTGCAGACTCTTCAAGCAGTAATCGACAAAGGACCAAAGTGTCTATCAAAATTCGGAACGGCATTGATTCATAGATCGTAAACGTATCTGGCAACGCATAACCTAACCTAACCTAAATTTTTGCGACAAATTAATGCGGGTTGGAAATAATTCTCTTTTCTACACGCTTGGGCTTCTAAAAATTACAATGGTTCGAAATGATCCCGAAAAGGGGCCCGAAAATGTCCAGAACTATAGCAACGAGCAGTGTTGCTATAAATAGTTTAGAACTAGTATGAAGCCGAAAAAGTCCCGAACTAGTCTCGAAGTGGTGCCGAATTAATCCCGAAAAAGTCCCTAATAAATAAAAGTCCAGATTTGTTTTCTTTAGCACTTCTTCCACCAAAGGGAAAATAATTTCAGTACTTTTTACTGCATATTGGCGGACTTTAAAACCTTTCGTCGTTTCGAATGTAGTAAATTCCGTGCTTTTTGACACAATGAAAGATTCTGCAGCGACCACGTTAACATGACACCTGGGTCTACATAACCGAAACAATCCTGGTTTAAATCAGTCTACGAAAACTTGTTGTGCACGTTTCCATAAAAAATTAGCTCTGGAAATTTAATAAATTTCGGAACACTAGCGGTTTTATTGAGGACCCTGTAGACCCAAGTACAGTAAATGCAAACAAAGAGCGTTGAGCATGGAAAGTTTATAGACCTATCAAGTTACTTCTGGAACCAACTAGAAGCAATACATTTCGATCAAACAGCTAACAGAGTTATTCCAGTCTGGTCGTCCTTACTCTGGAAATCCACCGATAAGTAAAGGTAATTACTTTTTGAAATTGACCAACTTGGATTAAAACAACATTGTACCCAGTTTAGGTTGGGGGGAAGTCCCTTTTGAGTCTCATTAAACTCAGTGACCATTTAGATACCGCATAAGGGCTTACAGTTATTTCCGTGCCCCTAAAAAAAGCTTGTTACTCAGAAAGAAGGTGGATAAGCTTCTAATATCCATAACTTTAAGGTCATCCAGATTATGCCAAAAGCTTTTGCCGACCAACGGCAGAGAAGATACTCAATAGTTTTCTCCTCATCTGCGTCCATGCAATTCTGCTGTAGTTGTTCCAGGGTGCGCCCAGTTTAGTTGCGTGCAGTCCAATCAGACAATCTTCGGTGCAAATTCCTGTCACTATACTGTTATCTTGCCATTTCCGGTTAAGAAGACACTTTATGCGTTGGGTATTTATGAGTGGCCACAGTGTGCCAGCAATATGGCAAGTTGGTCCCATTTGTTATCTTTCATTTGCAATTTCTACGAATTTTTCGTATAGCAGAAGCTTGCATGTTTGGAGATGGATGCCAAGTGTATGCCTGAGATATCTGTATCAGGTAAATCGTTCCACGACACGCAACTTCGTCAGATTCGCGATTTCCTTTGATGTCGCAATGGATATGGTGGAAAGGTTGTCTTGTGACAGAGTCGGAGATGACAGCCTGCCTACTTCGCGAGTTTATGAGTGGGCATCGTCAGCAACTTGCTTAAGGGCATGAATTGGTTGGTGCGCCTGGGGTTGACTGGGTCAGAGTGGTTACAATGCCCTGGTTTGGCCACAATCTCAGTCTCACCAGCAGGGTTTTTCCATTGTTTGGCAGCACTGGCCGGTTTTGAGGTCTCATTATACAATATAAGATACAGAAAGGAAGACAAGATCGTTGCTAGAAAGAAATACATATTATGTGTTATCTTGAAATTGAAAATTGTCCGCGATATAACTGTAAGCAGTAACTTTGTTACGTGAGGCATCCTAATGTAAAACTTTTAAATAACAGCCCAAAACCATGAATGTATGTATGTATTACAATTCATTTACTAACCAGTTTGACAGGTACTCATAAAAATATGCAAATTAGATGCGCATAAAATTTCACTGCGATGCGTACTTACATATGTACGTACATACATACATACCATAGTATGTACTTAATTTCGTACATAAATTTCCACCATATCAATTCATGAATTAAATGAAAAAAGTAGCGCCATACTTAAAAACAAGTAAAAGCGAAAACTCTCACTTGGCAAATGACAATTTAAATTAAACAAAAAAATTTACGAAAAAAAAAATTTTATACTTTTATTGCGCTACGTTTTTGGAGCATTATTGTACATACATACCTACTTACGAGTATAGCACAAATTCAGCGGATATGCTGCTGACCAAATAAATGAATGACTGATTGCAGACTGAGTGCGACGCGTCACTCAGCTGTGCAGTGCAGTTCATGCGACGTTTGTGACGCTTGGGACGTGCCAAGTGAAATTCCTGACAAACTGGTAACCCGCTCAGCGTATAAATATTCTTGCAAAGTTGAAAACAAAATGACAGCAGTTAAAAAATATAGGAAATAAAATGCCGGTAAAAAATGCAGTTGTTTTGTATTTATAAAAGCTTTGCCTTTAATAAAATGTATTAACTTACAAAGTTACTAGCATCTTTTATTCGGCAATGACGGTGCGTTAAATAAAAAGCAACAGTACATGTACATATGTACTTACGTACATATCGTCGGTGATACTGCAAAACGATCTATGTCTATTAGTACCCTTGACACTTAGATGGTCTCTTACTTGCACCGGAATTCATTTGCAAATTTTTATACCCTAATAAACGAATGACAAAAGTGTCTATCTTTGGCTGATCAAGATGAAATGAGATACAGATAATAGATCAATTAAGCACCAGAGGTAATAAGTGACATAGGACATTTTGCTTTATTACCGACGATATGTACTTGGAGCGCAATGGAAGTGGCACAAAAGTGAAATGAAGTAAAATGAAGAGTGACCGTTTTTTTTATTATATTAAATGACACCAATTCTTCTTTTCTTAATTATGTTTCTTTGAAGAAGGACGAGCTAAATTTAAAAGATTGTGCCGGGCACTATTATAAGGCCTCCCACTATTGATATACACATCGGCGTAGCCAGAATGAAATCTAGGGGGGGGGAGGGGGCTCGACCCTATTAAGCTGGCATTTCAGGGAACTATTTTATATATATATAAGGAAAATTTGAGAGTTAGGGGGGGGGCGGGCTCGAACACCCCCCTGCCCCTACCTGGCTACGCCCATGGATATACATATATGTTTTGACTACTTATTTACTTTCTTTTAACTAATTTTAATTAGCCCAAGGCCTTGATAGGCAGTGCTTTAATCATGTAAGTGTAGCAGTTATTTATAATTGTTTTGTTATTTAAAAATAAATAAAATAAAAAATTTTTAATATTCTTTATGAAAAAATATAGTTCTATAAAAAACTCGCATTAATCCAGGTTTCAAACTTTGAACGACATAAAAAAAAATAAACAGAGTTTCATAAAAATTTCATATATTTTATTCCGAATTTAAAAAAAAAAATTGTATAGCTAAAGTGCAAGTTTGAAGTATCTACAAACTACCGTTGACTTTTGAAATTTTTTTTGAAGAGAGTTGGGGATTTTCCTCCGTATAAAATATACTTAAAATGGAAGAAACTGCGCAACCGTAAACAAGAAAAAAATGTCAAAAATGAAGGATAGTTTGCAGCTACTAGCATTTCGGTGACGCTTTTATGATTTTGTTAATTTTTGGACAAAGATTGAAATTTAGATTTATGTGGTTTTGTAAAAAAACTATAAAAATTAATTTGAAAAAAAAACAATTAAAAACAATAAAAGTTAATTTGAAAAAACAGTCGAAACTTAAAAATATAGCGTGACCTTATGTTATGTCAAAGACATCATTATCGCCACAAATATTTACAAATGTTGCCGCCGATAAATTTATCGATATAAACTATTTTGCTATCAAAATATTGATGAAAATCGGTAAATTTACCAATATCTTTATCGATATATTTATAAAAAATATTTATCGATATATATTCATGAAAATAGTTATCGATCTGTTAAACGATATAATTTTCAATACCAATATCGACATTAAGATATATCTATCTACGCATTTCAATATCGATATTCCGTTATCGACAAAAATTCATATCAACTCAGCTCTAAGCCATTGAGAAGATTCTCTGCTGCTTAATTGGATTCATATAGTACAGTGCTTGTTTAGATCGTCCTTAGGATTCAAGCAGAGCCTAGTAAAAACGTCACGTGCGGGGTTCAGTTCAAGCGCCTGCCTTCAGGGCAGCCTCATTACAGGACCTTCTCCTTCAGTTTGGCTGTCCGTTAACCCAATCAAAAGTAGTGTTGTGCTCTTCACTAGCATAATAAAATCGGACTGCCTTAATCCGCCTACCATAAAAGGAGTCACTATTCAGATTGTTTTCGAAGTACTTAGATGAAATCCTGAATGGTACTTCTATGAAAGTCTCGCGTTGAATAGGAGACCTCAAAAGCCTTAACAGCGTTTTGGAAATGTTAACGTGTATTCCGTAAGAGATAGGGTCTGTTTTCAAAGCGTATCCTCGGAATCTATATCTTTATGGTAAGACCCATTATCAGTTATTTATCTGTGGTTTGGTGGAGCAGATTTTCAATCAATACAATATCTCGGACAGCTCTTGATGCACTGCTAAACTTACTGTAACGGGAAGATCCTTAAAGCCACTTATAGCTTTTAAGGAAATGGGTGTTCGCATGATCAATGTGAAGTGAGGGTTAAATTGCTGCAGACAGAGATACTTATAGTGAGATAATATTGTTTTTTCAAGGCCACTGTATGGTACGTCACCATTACCTTTGCTGCGGAGATGCTATGGTGTTGAGTGTTACCTGGGGCGGTTTTACTCATTATAGAATCTTTACTGTTTTATTCAAACCTGGCACAGGGTCAGGATTTGGTGTATATGTATGTATGTACATATGAATGTCAAAGGTGGCGGGGACAATTTTCCCTTTTTTTGTGGGAAATATGACACGGTATTCCAAGCCGAGGTGGCGAGAAAGGAATTTACGTGTATCTCGCGATTCAAGGCATTGGCCAGTACTAGGGTGTTCGGGTGTTTGACTTTTTTCCAAATCCGGGTTTCGAATTATTCAAAAAAGGTAAATTGAAAAAAAACTGGTTTTAAATTTTTTAAATCAGAAAAACTGGCAATTGTTTTCAATTTTTCGTGCTTGAATAGCACTTACAGTTAGACGGAAAGTAAAGCCAAAAATGGAATAAAACTGAGTAGAATTCGTCA
>NW_016183987.1:323-5364 GCF_001687245.7 Rhagoletis zephyria | reverse complement strand
AAAATGATGCTTGAAAAAAATTTCTTATTCAATTCTTGAGTGCTTTTTATTTGAAATTTGGTTTTTCTTAAGAGCTGGATACTATGTAAGTTTAAATGTAAAAATAAGATGAAATGCATATATATATTTCGTAAAATCAATGTTCTTTTGGTTTGCATTTGTTGTACTTTAGTTACTTTAATAATGTTTTAGAATTGTTGCACCTTAGTCTTTCAATAAAAGGTATCTTGAAATTCAATGTTAAGTGTTTAGCAATCAAACATTTTTATTTAAGGGAAAGGTAGAAGGCAAATATTTGTGGTAAATTTTTCTCCCACTCTCCCACTTGAAAATGGCACTCCCCAGGGATGTTGTGTACCAGCATACAGATTCCCCAAGCTTTTTGGGGAGTGTTGCTGGAGTGGCAGTCCTTGGCCGGTACCGGTTACCACTACACCACAGCGGCCGACATATTATTAATATGATAGTGCTCGGAAATTTGAAACACTTATTTTAAATAAAATTTTAATCCTTTGATTACACGTTATGTTTAAGTTTTTGGATTCGGATTATGCGTTTGGACACAACAACCGAAAATCATTGTACAAATAACTAAACCGGACCGAAGTTTCTCGATAAGGGGCAGCAAAGATTCTGTTTTACTCGTTTATATAAAGCAGTGGATAAAGATATACTTATATGCGAAGGGCCAATTTATCTGTTAAATGAATGAATTTAATATTTCCTGCATCGATTTACGTCTTTTATCTCGCCTCCGACACAGAATTGTTTTCGTACAAAATTACGCAAAAAAGCGTACTCGTTCGTTTTTAGGCATGCCATTGTTACGAATTTCGAAAGTTCGAAAATACGATTCGGATTACAGCATACTATTTCTACGATTCGTAGCGAAATCCGAATACGAAAGAGTTGCAGAATAGGGGTGTAAAACTTCGCTTAATCAGACTCTACAATGATATATTTAATACCTCTGTTTACCCTCAGTTTTGGAAAACATCTTGTATAATCCTCATCCTAAAGTCTGGTAAATCTGCCACCGAAATCGACAGCTACAGACCAATATCGCTTCTTCCGTGTATGGGAAAATTGTTAGAAAAAATTGTTGCAAATCTTTTAACGTGGTACGCTCTGCTGCTTCTTGACCACTTTGTAATGAGCTCCCTTGCGAGTAGGAATCACGTTTCAATCCTGTCCTTAGATTTCCATAAAGCTTTCTACAGAATAGGCAGTCACATCATAATCAGACAGCTAAAAAAGTGGGCAATCGGTCCTATAGTGCTAAACTTCATTAAGGACTTCTTAACTAACAGAAAAATTAAAGTATCCATAAAAAACTTTCTTTCCTCCACATTACCACTACAAAACGGGACGCCGCAGGGCTCTCCNAGGAAAAACAACTTAATCAAGTTGCCTACAGAAGAGGCCATGGTACAATGGACGCTCTGCTGCTTCTTGACCACTTTGTAATTAGCTCCCTTGCGAGTAGGAATCACGTTTCAATCCTGTACCTTAGATTTCCATAAAGCTTTCTACAGAATAGGCAGTCACATCATAATCAGACAGCTAAAAAAGTGGGCAATCGGTCCTATAGTGCTAAACTTCATTAAGGACTTCTTAACTAACAGAAAAATTAAAGTATCCATAAAAAACTTTCTTTCCTCCACATTACCACTACAAAACGGGACGCCGCAGGGCTCTCCTCTTTCAGCATTACTATTTGTAATAGCTTTCGACGAGATAAGCCAAATACTTTCCTGCCATAAATAAATCCAACATCAAATTTACGCTGATAACGTTCTAATTTATTGCAAAATCTGTAAACTAAGCGAAGCAAACAGATTTTTTTTTAACTTTTACACGACATTTCTAACTGGTCATTAATATCCGGCGCCTCTTGGTCATTAGACAAAACTCGCATTCTGCACATTTGTAATAAAATAAATTGTAATGGACTAACGCTTACTTTCAACAATCCTAATATAGTAAGTTAGTCTCAACTAAAAGTTTTAGGATTAATTTTGGATTCTAAATACAATTTTAGTGCACACTGCAAACATTTAAGAAATTGTCTACTAAAAATTCTTAGTATTGTAAAATATCTGTCGAATAAGCACGTCTTAGTACATCCAAATACGCTGGTTAATGTTGTCAAGGCATTAATGTTGTCTAAAATTGATTATGGTGTCCCGATATATGGATACTGCGCGAAGAAATACATAAACCTATTAAGCGCCCCGTATCATGTTATACGTAGAAGCTTAAGGACTTTCCCTACTTCACCAACTAAAATCATTCTGGCGGAATCAGGCTTGCCAAGTATCTCAACTAGAATCGTTGACACGACGCACCTCTTATCGGAAAAATATTTGGAAGGTACCAATAACCTCCTATCTAATGCTTTTAAAACTACAGCAAGCAGGAAAAGACTGCCTAGAATGCATTCGGCCATCACAAAATGTGTATCGTTTGCTAAAGAGAATGCATTACAAGGAAAGCTGTTGAAAAGTATTCACCATGCTTAATTAGTAAATACGCTTTTCCTGATAAACTGCTAAACATGTCGAAAGAGAACACACAAAACGAATCTTTTCGTGCCACTTTTCAAAAACAGGAAGCCAACTACCAATCTGACGGTTGGACCTTCGTCTTTACAGATGGATCCAAAACGCATGATTCCACCTCGTTCGCTGTCGTCACAAAAGCAAGACATGTGCTCTCCAATTGGCTCCTCCGCCCAACTTGGTATATTTTTACTGCAGAGGCTTTAGCGATATTAGAGGCTATCAACTACGCCAAAAGAAATAAAGGAAAGTACCTAGTATGCACATACAGTAAGTCATGTATATCGTCTATATTATCTCTTGCTAACTTCAATCCAATCATATTAACGATTCGAAATGCAGTGATTAGCACTCTGCATAAGTTAAAAATCGTGTGGGTACCTGGGCACGTTGGCATAACAGGTAACCAGATGGCCGACTCTGCTGCAAAACTCGCGGGAAAAACACCTACCCTCACTATGGATATCTTTACGAAAAATGATCTTCGTAGATTAGTCAAGAGCAATCGGAGGCTTGCTGAGATGAACGACTGGATCAATTTCAACCACCACTACACCAATTTCAATCCAGACCGTGCCAAAGTTATTTACCCGTCAACAGTAAAAACAACCACAATCAGACCTTTTATACGCCTTAGGATTGGCCACACACTTTTAACACACTCCCACCTGCTTACCGGGAGTTCCGAATCATCGTGTCCTCTCTGTGGAAACACAGTATCAATACAACACATCCTTGGGCTTTGCCCGTCACTCAATACCCTAAAACAACCCGGACAATATTGACCTCAAACAAGCTTTATGTGAGAAAAAGGCCAAGGACTACATCCTCGCCCTCCAGACACTCATCCGGCAACACCAAACAAAGTTCAACGAGGACCATCTGGAGCGCATTTACGACTGCCTGCGCGTCGAGTACCGACTCTTTGTGAAGCGGAGCGAATTCCACACCATCGAGGAGCTGATGGAGCTCATCGATGAGTATGAATTACTGAAGAAAAAGGAATCCAGGCAGAATCGACAGGCGGCGCATAGCTTATCCACCGTAGATGGTCAGTGTAATTAGAGAAACACCTGCTGGCGATGCAAGAAGCGCGGACATACACGCTTCCACTGTATCAGCGCGCGGCGGCTGTTCTGCACCCGATGCATACAGGATGGGATCTTTTCCATGGATTGCCGGTGCCACAAGTTAACATCAGCAGTTCCAACGGTGACCACTTCACACACCGCCCCAGCTACATCACTGCAATTTGAGAGGCGACACATCGACGGCCGCTTCTACGCCGACGTCACCACCGAAGGCCTGAAGTTACGGGCGCTGGTGCACACAGGAGCCACGCTGACGTACGTCGACCAGAGCACGCGCGCGCATTTGGAACGGTGCAACATCCAGCCCCTGCCCAATCAGCAGGACGTACAACTCGCGGATCAAACTTGCGTCGCAAGCACGCACGCCTACCCCGTTAGAATAGAATACAATGGTCGGTTCACTCACACATCAATAGCAGTGATTCCCAANTGGAGAAGCTATTAAGGGTAAGCGTTGGAAAAATGGGTTCAAGGAATATTGTGCTGTAGTCACCCTAGATGTAAAAAATGCTTTTAACTCGTTGAGCTGGTCGCACATTATAAATGCGTTAGAAATTATTCATATACCACAGTATTTAATTAATATAATTAACAGTTATCTATCTAATAGAGTTTTGTCCTACAACACGGAAAGAGGCAAAGTAAGCTATAGAGTCTCCAGAGGAGTTCCCCAAGGTTCCGTCCTTGGCCCACTTTTGTGGATCATAGCCTACGATGGCGTATTGCGTCTACCCATTCCAAAAGGAGTTAAAATAATTGCCTATGGCGATGACATCGCTTTGGTGGTTGTGGCTAAAGACATAAATTGGGTGCAAATGGCCACAACAAATGCTTCCAAAAAAGTTATCGACTGGCTTACAGCGAGGGAGCTGAACCTAGCAATCGAGAAAACAGAAGGTGTACTCATAACAAGTAGGAAGAAAAAAGAGACCGCAACCGTGAATATAAACGGGTATGTCTTTGATACATTACCAGCAGTGAGGTATCTAGGCGTAATGATTGATGCAAGGTTATCTTACAAAGTACACATTGAAATGGTAAGTACAAAAGCGGCAAAAGTTCAAAGCGCGTTAGCTAGACTGATGGCAAATGTAGGCGGTCCAGGTCAAAACCGCAGAAAACTGCTAACAAAAGTTACTGAATCAGTTATAATGTACACGGTCCCCGTCTGGGGTCATGCACTGCAGCAAAAGTCCTATGCTAAGCTTGTAAACTCTGTTTTCCGTCTTAGTGCCCTGCGCGTTGGCAGTGCTTTCCGGACAGTTTCGCATGATGCAGCCTGCGTCATAGCTTATTATTATGCCGATGTTGGCTAACGAAATCCGGCGTACCTATATGACGGCCCGAACAAAAGGTAGAGCCCTCTCAAAACCCTAGATCGCGGCCGAA
>NW_016183987.1:0-223 GCF_001687245.7 Rhagoletis zephyria | reverse complement strand
CTCAATTGCTTAGTGGCCATGGCTGCTTTCGAAAGTACCTGCACTATTATGGTCACGATGACTCGACGGCATGTAATACATGTGAAAATGTCCCGGAAACCGCTGAACATGTACTTTTCGAGTTCCCTTCATTTTCATTAGAAAGAGAGAGACTAAATACTTTGACTCAAGAGCGCCTGAGTACGGAAAATATCATTGAACATATGTTGAATGATAAAAAAGT
>NW_016183986.1:0-5364 GCF_001687245.7 Rhagoletis zephyria | reverse complement strand
ATCGGTGAATGTTGCCACATAAATCATTGTGCTCCAGCTGCAGCTGTTGCTACCACCGCTCTTGTTTCTGCGGTTGGCAACAGCAACAGCAACAGCAGCAACAAGCAACACAGTGCCGGAAAACGGTACATATGCAGTGTTTGTTGTAGCATTTTGAAATGTTGCGAACAAACCTAACTGTTAGTAGCTGCCATTAAATTTTGTTAATCTGATTTCTTTGCTTCGATTTTTGTTGTATATGTATATTGGCTATGTCTGCCGTTGTTGCAATCGATAAGCAATCTGCTCGGCGCAATGCATTAAATTACAAATATTGCACATTCGAAATTAACATGGCATAGCCATGGGAGAAACTGTTGGGTCAGGACTGTGGCGAAGTAGCGAATCGCGATAGTTAACAAATTTAAATGCCAAAATTACGATAAGGTGTGCCCATTCCTTTTGCTGATAGACTTTGGAAAACTCAATGGCAGTGCCTAATCGTCAAAGTGTTTTAAGTTGAATATGTTGCGGAATACGAAATCTATTTGTTGAAATTAAAAAAACAAATAAAAAAATATAGTTTGATCTGGAAAACAAATACAAAACTCCACGATTTGAGGATCAAACAAGTCTTGGGCGATGACGAAAAATCCCCTCATATGTACATATGTATCAAATATCTAAATGAATTGGAATTGGTCTCCACCCATTATTAATCTTTTTTCAAGTTTGATTTTTTAGTATCTCAAAGTGACTAATAACTCGGCCTGGATCAGGGTGGGCCATTCGCATATTGCAATTGCTATCATCAGACCAGACATTCTGCTCTTACATTATGAATTAGCATCTTCTGCCAAATCAGAGCTTTTAATTTGGTGCCAGAAAGCTCACAGTAGATCCGAAGACAGTGTTATCGAAAGTCACCACTTTAGACTCGATGGCCTCTTCGATCTCACTTAGGAGGCGCTAAAAATGCTCCTAATTTGGCTTTATAAAGGTCCACACTAGGAATGTTAATTCCTGGAAAATAATCCCGGGATTTTCGAGGTTTGTTATTTGCTTTGATGGCAATAATAGAAACTCCTTTTATTGACCAGTATTGGCTGTATTTCTCTTTTTATTTAATAATTAATATTTTTTTATAAATGTCTAGCTTATTATACATATAACGCCGCGCGATAGTAAATTTTAAACACAAATATCAATATATTCGCGAAGCCATGGGCCAAATGTAGTAAAATTGAGTTGTTAGTTTTTCACCCCGACGGCAGTAATTCAAAAATGATTTAAAAAATGTAGAGAAATGTGCTTAGAGAAGAAGTATGGGTATCAAATTAAAGAGAAAATCCTGTAGAATTTAAACAGATTCAAGTTTCTTATGCAGAAGGGCTGGTAAATATTTAAAATGTCATTTTAAAATTTTATCCTTGAAATTTCGCAATATTTGTTTTTGAAAAAATTATATATTAAGGGTTTATATAAACTCGATAACATGCTAGAATTTAATTTTCCTAACATTGTGAGCTTAAAAATTACCTTTTCGTCCTTGTGAATCCAAAAAATTTAAATCTTTTAAATTCTAAAGACATTTTCCTATTGCATTTGTTTTAAATTTTTTTATTGCATGAATTTTTTAAATAATTTTTCGAATTAATCATATCTTTGAAATTACAAAGTCCTTCAAAATAAATCATGCAGTCAGGGAGAAAAAATAAAAAAAGCCACTTAAAATAAAAAAATAGGTTTCAAACCCATTGATTTATTATTTATTTTATGGTAGGAGAGATGGAAGCAATTTTTTCGATTTAAGTTGTTCAAAAGTAATGAATATCTAAATCCCCTGATTAATCCCGGTATCCCGGGATTGTGGTAACGACATGACGAAAATCCCGTGATCGGAAAAAGCTGAAAAATTAACATCCCTAGTCCACACTGTCTGTGCATGTAATACTGGCAATTTGATCAAAAAATCTTTGATCTAGTGGTATTTCCAAAGTGTGACTCTCGTATAATTGTTTGACTAAATAAATAAGTAAATAAAAGAGGTAAGTTTAATTGCAAATGTGTATCGCGAACATAATTTCATCATCACTTCGAGAACGCTGCTTCTAAAGGTGTTTAGGTAAAGATGCATAAATATTATGCTTAATAACAAGACCTCAAAAATATTTAGTTTAATATTATAATAGAAAAAATAAAAGACGATAATGTCGGCATCGTTTTCGGACTATGACGAACAAACAAAATTCAACATTCAAAATTTGAAAATTTTCAAAAATGTATACAAACTACTAAAAGTATTACCTGTTAAAAATGAATTAAACTACATTTATATTATTATTTTTTAAGTTTTAAAAACGGTCCTAAAATGGCTTTTTCTAGTTTCTGATAACTTCAAAAATGTATGTAATTTCGTGCTCTTCCCGGTCAGAAATTAAATTGACCACCACGACCTGATCCAATTCATAACAGTGCAAAATCAATTTAATCATAAAGTTAAACGTTTTATTCCTACCGAAACTGAATTCTTGGCCTCCATGATTTTGACCAAATTTCTACCTCCATAAGGCGGCTTTGTTAAAGTAAGGGAAATTTGGTAGGGAAGTGGTAATGACCGCCGGGTGAAGAGTAATTGGCTTTGAAGGCATTGGGGCATATTCACGCAGCTTTTTGATATACTTTTCAATGGCATACATATCTGGCAAAAAAGCTGCAACCAACTCTAGAGTCGTCTGTATATCGACTATGAATTTGCCCCATTATTACGTGCTTCTATTTCCTACTGGGTATGTAGTATTATTTGTATGTAAATCCATAAATTCCATGAAATCAATTGCCCCAAAATTATCTACATTTAGTTTTACTTTACTTTAGCGGTCTGTCCTTAAGTTTGTAGGTTTGCTTAGGGGCTCTCTTTGTGTATGTATATATGTGTATACATACGAAAATATGTACATAAGCCATTGACCGACGGCTTGAGTTTAGCGGAATTGTTTGCTGAAAAACAATTTTTTTTTGTGCTTCCTTTTCTTGTTTATAGTAGACGTTGTCAATTTTTATGGAAGATTTCCATTTGCGAATCGAGCACTGGCTGACGAGCTCTTAAAAAATATTACTCTTTTGCATTGAAAAGTTAACAAAGCTACAAATGCATGAATGTAAGTGTGTATTCAGTGGATGTATAACATATATTTATGTATGAATTAGTCGAATATGTTAGCAAAAATGCATTTAAAATGCGTATGAAAGTATAAACATTTTATTTGAAAAGTGAACATAATTACCATTCGTATAGAAAATGTTTATTGCTCTAATGGCTAGCGATGAAGTTTTTTTTTTATTGAAAAGTATCCACATAATTGTTAAAAAATGCAAATAAAAATTAAAACCGACAATTTAAATAAGCGTTTGGTCTATGAAATGTGCCGAAAAATTAATTTCTACACATTTATATAACTTAACCACGCTTGCGATCTCCTCGCCTTTCCTCTGATGCCTTTACCTGTTACAATACGGTTTAGAAGCATCATTGGTATAGTGCCGGAGGAAATCCGGAGGACCTATAGCGTTTACCTGTAGTTTAAATATAATTGCTCATCTGCAGTGTTGCCATTTTGATGATTTTGGGGCTAGATTAAGTTCCTTTTATTTAAGAGTGCCCCAGATATTTGCTCTATTTTGTCCCCTTTAAATTTGAAACAGTCCTTTTATGCTCCAAAACACATTTTGAACTGAAAGAGTAATAGTAGCAAAAGTTGAAGTTGGCCGCTTTTATCAACTTTTTTAACCGACTTTACAAAAAGGAGGAAGGAATATTTTTATTTATGTATGTTACCGCATAACTTTGGACCACATTAACCGATTTCTATAATTCTATTTTTAAAGGAAAGGTGGTTCCATACTAATTTGGTTTAAATGCGATCATTGGATCATGAAGAAAATACGATAATCTTAAATTTTATATCAGAATTGAAGTCGGTATTGTTTTTGCTTAACAATTACTGGTAATGTTTAATTTTTACGAGTTTTAAGCTCAGAATGTTTGTTTAGTTTGAAAACTATCTGTGCCTATGTACCTAAACAAATAAAATTTTGGAAGTTCGTTCTAAAATAAATAAAAAAAGTTCATTCGATGAATAATGAAACTAGCCCTTTTCTTAGCTCAAAAATTTTTTACTTAGCCGTTTCTAGCCCTTTTTTCTGGAGACTTTAGCCTCACGTAGATTTTTGTTACCAGCAACACTGCTGATCTGGCACGAACAGATTCATACGAGAACACTAAAATCAACAGAAATCCTGAGGGTCATAGTTTAACCTTGCAGAGGCAAAGCTGTTTCGAGAAAGCACATTTTCCTTGCAAGACCTCGAGCTAGATTTCTCACAATATACATATATCGGCATCTCGATATCAACGTTTCCGTGACGGAAACCAATCCAACTTTAAACCTTTTTTAGCATCAGCGTGACATAAACAGCGGGTATTACCAAAAATTTTAAGGCTGACAATTTGGTACTGAAAATCGCATATTGTGTTGTTGAAGGCGAACTAAACTAATCACCCGCCCTGGGGCATACGCTGGCCGCTGCTTTCCGAACAAATCCAGTGAATGTACACAGCATGGGATATAAGCTCTTTGAGTATCAGAGTTAGCATTCATTTATATTTCGCGCTCATGTTTGGCGCATTGTAAAGTGCAGGGAAAAAGTCCTTATTCCTGATAATATGAAGGATTTAAACGTTCCATATTTAAATTGGGCGCCACTTGTATCAACTCACGTCGAGCGCACGTTTATTACATTCAAAACTTTATTTTCACGAAAATTGAATGAAAATGCTGCCAGAAAATTTCAAAATGCATCTTGTGTTACTACAAATATAGGGATTAAAGTTTTGTGAGTTAAAAACTCGAAAGGAGAACATAGTTCAAGATTCAATGTAGAAATTTTTCATACAATAAAACTACTTGTAAAACAAATAATTGTAAATTAAATGTATTTTTTAATTATTTTTCGGGTTTTGTCTTTTTGGTGGCTTCTATTGCGATTTCTAGTGCCTTTTCCTGCCTATTTTGCAATTTCCTTTTTTGCCGTTTCTATAGGCTTTTAGGTCATACAAATTCGTTCCCTATTCATCACTATTTTTAACTTTTTAATATGAGTGTTTAGAATATTTTGGGGTATGCAATTTTATAGCTCATAAAATTTTAGTCTAACAAAGTGCAAGTCAGCAAAAGAAAAAATATTAAAAATCAAAGCAATTGAAACTTGCAATTTATTATAGTAAAATTTTATGAGCTATAAAACTGCATCCTGCTTGCTTTGAATTTATACAGCGAGTGGAAAATTTTCGATGCATCGAAGCAAAACATCGATATTTTCGAT
>NW_016183985.1:0-5365 GCF_001687245.7 Rhagoletis zephyria | reverse complement strand
AAAAGTGAAAATAAAAAAAATATTTTGTCAGAGTCCCCCAGAAAAAAGACCCTGGCTGCGGCCCTGGACATGATTATTTTTCACTAGTTGCATTTCAAATATTTCTCATATTTCAACCCATTTCAGGATAAATATTAGGGTGGCCCAAAAACTGTAAAGTCGGAATTGTATTGCTCTCACCCCCTAGGATTGTTCTATATCGAAAAAAGTATACCCCTATTTTTTATTTTGAAATCAAAAAATATTTAGAGGTCCCTCAAAGNATTGCTCTCACCCCCTAGGATTGTTCTATATCGAAAAAAGTATACCCCTATTTTTTATTTTGAAATCAAAAAATATTTAGAGCTCGCTCAAAGCGCTCAAAGTTTTCTTTGTATTTTCATATGGGAAAATTAAGCTTTTTCGTGGTATCGAACATGCATAATTGGTTAGGCATGTATAGGTATGTACGCAGATATTTAAATGCCGGTTTGCTATTCGCGCGACAAGCGAAGTAAATTAGTACAAATTGTTAGTAATTTTCATTAGAGTTTGAATAACTCCTTTCACTAAATGGCTTTTAGTAACTTTAACGAGACCTTAACTTATTTTATTTTATTCATTTTAGTGCAGTTTTGACAAAATTTTCTTGCTAAAAAATCTTTTGTTTCACTACTTTATTTTATTCCTTTGATTAAACATGTTAAATAAAAACTTATTTTTAAAAAAGTATTTTTTTTTACATTACTTTATTAATATTTCTGTGATGACCTATTGAGTACGTGACAACGCTAAAACATATGTTAATATTTTAAATTTTACTAATTTTTCAGAAAAAAGTTACAAAGTTTTATAAATAAAAACTGTGTAACAATTTTATTTTCCTAAATAGGTATGTTTAAAAGATACCATTTGCGTTTGCATATCATAATAGGATCCATTGCAGATTATTAATCATGGAGGAAATAATTATTATGCGCGCGTCTATTGATGTGGAGCAAGATGAAATTATTCAGAGAAGTCGGGGACTCCGGGATAACACTTTTTGAACAGTTTTTACCCATTTGCAGTTCGGGCTGGTCGTTACAAAACTGCATCTGCTCTTGTGTGGTGCGTTTATATTTTTCACGCCTGTTAATACACGAATTCATAATAAAATGAAATAAATTTTACTATTTTGTATATATTATGGCGGTCAAAAAGAACAATTAAAATGTAAACAAAGAACAGCTGTTTCACTACAGAGAAACTTTCGCCGCAATTGGCAAATAAAACGAGATTTTCGGTTGTCATTATTGACAACAGTTGATGACACGATAATGGCAATTGAACTGTGACAATTGAGGGCTGTGACAACACGCGAATAGGGCTGTAACAATTCTTCCCGATATAAATTGAACTTTAAAGAGCAGAAATTTGTACCACAGTTAAGGTGCGGTTAAACGTGGCAATGCAAGCGCTTTTTCTACGCATGCTGTTGTCAAAATTCGAAATCGAAAGCCTACATTTCCGTGTAAAACGCCATAAAGTCCTTTTCGCAGATTTGCAGAAATCACTTTCCGAAATAACAATTGGAAAGTGTAACTGCAACTGAAATTACGCAAATCGTTTTCGAGAATTAATTTAACCTTGTTCGTGCTGCACTTGTAATTTTCATTATTGCTGCAAGTTCTGTCAAACGAATCGAGTGTTTTAAGTCAACACATCAATCTTTACGTGTAATAATAATAATAATAGATTGGTCATTACACATTATGTTAATGTTTAGCCGACCTTCTCCTCCGATTTGTCGTGTGCGCCTTGATGTTGTGCTACAAAGGTGGTCCCTGAAGTTTTACGTCGACTCTGAACGGCGACTGGATTTTTATGAGAAGCTGTTGTGAAATACACTGGGAGGTTTGGGCACTTCTAACCACTGCACCACAGCAGCCTACAACGAGACCTATATTCAGATAAATTTTATGGAATTCGGTATCGATATTTGGAATATCGAGTCTTTTTATTTCGATATTAATGGGTACCCGATATTTTTAAAGCGATACTTTAAATGCGTACCATATCGATACTTTAGGTTCGATGTCGTATACCTAATAATAATAAGAGCCAGAGACATAACTATTACAAGAGAAAAGAATAAAAGTCAATCAATATTCATTATATTAAGATAACTATTTTTCGAGTCATTTATAATTATTATTCAAAGATTTATATCATAAAAGTCCTTTCATAATAATTATCAGAGAGAAAAATAGTTTTAAGTTTTCAAAGAATTTTATTTTAAGACTTATATTATAAAAGTTTTTCCATAATAATTATCATTGAGACAAATATTTTTAAATCTAAAAATACTTTTATTTTAAGACTTATATTATAAAAGTCTTTTCATGAAAATTATGAGCGCGAATACAATTTACGTCTGAAAAGACGGGACTTGTTCAGGAGCATTTCAGGAGTAGTTGGGCACCAGTTCGGGGCTAGGTGGGGACAAGTTCGGGCCTAGTTGGGGAGCAGTTTCGAAACAGTTGGGGATTGGTTTGGGACCCGTTCAGGACTGTATACAAAATTTTTTCGCACTCATAATTATTATCAAATGACTTTTATAATATAAGTATCGAATAAAAGTTTTTGAAGACTTTAAAATATTTATCTCGCTGGTAATTATTATGAAGAGACTTATATTATATCAGTAATAAAATAATAGTTATCGATGACTTAAAAAAATTTTCTCACACATTATTATTATCAAAAGACTTTTATAATTCTTACGAAAATTTGGATGACTTTTTTAAAACTACACCATGAAATAATTATTATTCTGGTTCCCTGATAAATGGATATGCATCCATGCGTAAGCTTGCATAATTTGAAAAAATCCCTGTAGGACCTCGGAATAGACTTAGAGCTCACCACAAACTAGACTGCCAGTGATTGTAACTAGTCCAAAGTTTGGTCCAAGAACATGTAAAATTCTATTTACATTTAACATTGAATGTCCTAGGCTCGGACCAATTGTCCGCTCCTGCATTACATTGTAACCAGTTTTGGGAAAAAAAAACAAAAATAAAACTTGCGCCAGCTGCGATTCGAACCGGGGTTCTCACATTTTTTAAGCGGATACTCTCTCTACATGCCAACGCCGCACATGAAAATTCGTTGACTAAGTGCCTACATATCAGCAAATCGTTAATTATACCCCTTGTCCGCTACTGCATGACATTGTAACCAATTTTAGAACAAAACTCGTACCTTATGCATTACATTCGGACCAATTTAGTACAATTCACCTGTTTTACATTACATTGCTTTAAATTTTTGGACTATCTTTGGTCTATTTACAAAGCTACTATACCTACGACTATATTTTTCGAGCAATTGGACCAATCTTTCGGAAATCACCACATTCCCTCATCAGACTTCTTTCAGTAGTATTCGAACCGACGATCCCATTGACTCAGCCAGTTGCCTGCGCACTGTGCTAAGTTCGCCTTGTGAATTCTTGTTGCTTTTTCCACAATAAGTTTTTCATTAAAACGGCCTCAAGCTCAATAAAAATTGTTGAATATAATTGTTATAAGGCCATAAAATAACAAAAACAAATTTTGGAGTAATATTAAACACAGGGTGTCCCTGCGGTATTCCAGAAAAACAGCTTTATTTAATCAAAATTTCCAAAAATGTTAAATTTAATGGAATGAAGTTTTTAGTTTTCGAAAGAAGAAATAAAAATCTGCTCATTTTTTGCACTTTTTGAAATAATGCGTTTTTAGCTAATGCAATCATTCTTTTTTAATTTTTTGTCAGTGCCATCAGATCTGCACGATTCGTTCCATTTTCAAAAATTAAGTGTCAATTGCCTTTTCCTGAATGTATTTTCAACTACTTTAAAATGAATTTGGCATAACCAGCTTCAAAGTAATTATGTTTCGTTTGAATACGCTTTCGTTCTGCACTTCACAGATGCTTCTTCATAACTAAGAAAAACCGAAATTAAAAATTAAATAAGATTTGAACATAGCAATTGTTGCACGCTCAGCTACAGCCAGACATGGAAATGTACTTTCAAACAAGGGATGAAACCGATTCAAAATAACGTTCCGGTTTGGGTTTCGGTTTTGCCAAGTGTTTCGGTTTCGGTTTTGGTTTCGTTCTTCAAAATTTATTTCGGTTTTGGTTTCGGTTTCGTTCCGGTTTCGGTTTTTCACAGAAATTTTGTTGATATTATTTAAATCACAATGTCTTAAACGTTGAGGAAAGAAAATNTGAAAATGAAAATCAAAATGACTTCTTCCAAATAACCGATGCCAGATCGGAGATTTAATTTATTAGGCACCATTTTAGTAGCTTTTTGCGAAAAGTTACCTTGACATACTTATTTACTACTTAACAAGAATTTTAGCAAAATACTGCTGATTTTGGTTAAATAAATCATTTATTTCAAAGAAATTTTGATTTGTTATTTTTGTAAATTTCTGGAAACCGATTGAAACCTGTGATTGAAATGGTTTCGGTATCGTTCCTTTTCATGTTAAGATAACGGTTACGGTTTCGGTTTCGGTTTTGAAAAACGAAACGGTTTTAAACGGTTACGGTTTCGGTTTGGGTTTCGGTTTCATTCCTTGCTTTCAAATGTTCAGTTTGAATTGTGTGCAACCAGCAAGTCGACTGTCCGACTCTGAATTTAATTTCAACTACTTTAAAATTAATTCGGATTACACAACTTCGAAGTCAGTTTGTTTCTTTTGAATTCGCTAGCATTCTGGACTTCACATATGCTTTTTCATAATTCCAAGACACAAATTCAATTAGTTATCATTGAAAATAAAGTAGCTTATAAATTCCTTTCAAACTAATTCAATTTCCTGCAGGGCTCCATCACACAAATTGTTTTTTTTTGAGCAAAAAGAGTATACAATTCGAAACATTTACTCATTGCAGTAGTCTTTTGTAGTGATTTAAAAAAAAAATCACTTGTTACGAAGAGGGTTGCCACCTGTTTGTAAAGTCAAATTAAGTTAAACTAAAATAATAATTGTCTCAAACCAAAGGTTTACGACATCGTATATGTTATTTTATTACAAATACATACATTGGGGCAATCAGTGATTGGTTCTGATTACATTCCTTTTAAATTACTGGACTCTTAAATTAACTAAGGAATGTTTTTACTCTTCACTTATTTCTTGCTTAATATGCCAATTTTTTTTGTCTGATATGATATTGATATACATATTTCAATTACCTTATTCCCTTAATTAAAGTGTATTTGGTCTTTCATATATGTGGCAACCCTTCTAAGTGTAATTTAAAAATAAAGCATTTGCAAAACCATTTCTATCGATATCCTTATTGTAATATATAATTCATTTAAACTATTAAATAATTTTAA
>NW_016183984.1:0-5365 GCF_001687245.7 Rhagoletis zephyria | reverse complement strand
TTTCAAGCGTTTTATAAACAAAAAATCAACGTTTTGTAAGCTTGATGTTATAATTGAAAACTTAAAAAATACTTTCTTTAAATTTATTTTGCTTGTTGGGTATTTTTCCTTACATACATACATATGTACATACATATGTTGGCGTTGTAGGTACATATTGTTTCCAAGCTCCTTTTCCAAGATTTGACGTATTGTGAATACCTGATCGATGGGGGATTTGCCAGGTCTAAAGCCACACTGATAAGGCCCAAACCGTTCATTGACGGTGGGCTTCAGTCTTTCACATAACGCACTCGATAAGACCTTGTAACCTCGTCGGGCATGCGTTCATCAGACCATCTTTTGCATAAGAGTTGGCATATGCACTTTATCAGCTCCTCACCGCCGTACTTTAATAGCTCGGATGGCAGACTGGAAGCAACAGCAGCATTGCTGTTTTTCAGCCGTATTATTCTATACGTACCTCGTCATAGTCAGGCGGTGGAACGTCGACTCCGTCATCATCGACTGCGGGCTCGGGTTCTTCTTCTCCACAACTTTCCGTGCTGCTACCATTTAGTAGGACGGAAAAGTGTTCCCTCCATAATTTAAGTACGCTCTGGACATCAGTCATTAGATCGCTGTTGTTGTTCTTACAAGAGTTCGCCCTGGTCTTCAAACCTTCCGTACGTCGGCAAATTTTTTGGTAAAATTTTCGAGAGCTTTTCCTGTCGACCAGCATTTTAAGCTCTTCGCACTCACGTATTTCGACCTCTCTCTTCTTATTGCGGCAAATATATCTCGCTTCCCTCTTCAGTTCCTTTTAGTTGCACCCGATCGCAGCTTAGCCATGTAGACGGCATCTTTTTTCTCTGCAGCTTCTTGACACCAGTTGTTCTTTCGGGCGGTAAATAGTGAACAATCTAATTTCACCCAATATACTCGCATTAAGTGCTAGTGAAAATTTAGTGCACTACCCCCAACTTTGGTCTTGACTTGTGTAGACAGACGTAGGACTAAAGCTCCTTCAGGTTATAACTGCTCCGGGGGAGAAGCTTTTTAAAGTATTTTATGCGGAAGCGAACAGCGTAAAAGCTCTTTCTGTTCGTCACTGCTCTAATTTAATCGGTTGGACTCTTTTTTCTTAAATGCTGAGCTTTTACTCTTTGCGCATTCATATAATGGACATAGGGGTAAAGCTCCCCCTGGTCGTAATTTCCCTATTAAAACATATGCTTCGGGAGAGGATTTTCAAAGCTTACTGTAGATTTTATGTTGACGCACACACAGTAAAAGCTCGTTATGATCCAGTCAGATATCTCGCGGGAAAAGCCTTTTAAAGCTTTTTTATATATATCTGATTATGGACACATACAGTACAAAAGCTCTGTCTCACCACTCAGTGGCGATCAGAGAGTGCTTTACGCTGTGCCCATATAAGGCCTTATAATAATTTTTGAAACTGTCATGACTAGGGATGTGCCGGATAGGGATTTTGTCGGATAACAAGATTCCGGATATCCTGTAAAAAATAAGAGCCGGATTCGGGTATCCGGTAGACTGATGCCCTTAATAAATTTCACAATATTATTATATTAGGTTTTTTTTTGGTTAGCTAGATTATCTGCTTTTTCGAGCTGAACTATCCAATACGTATGTAATTAGGAATACAAATGGCTCCTCTGAAATCCAAGTTATGATATAACTTCTCCGTCTTCAACCCGTATTTATCAAATTTTGGTAAATAGAGGAGAAACCTCAAAGACAAAAGCCAAACAACAATGAACTAATTTTTCTGATTTTGAAAAGAGCTTCTTATAAAAATACAATCGCCGTTCGGAGTCGGCATAAAACTGCAGGTCGCTCCCCTTGTGTGACAACATTAATGCCTACGCCACAAATCGGAGGAGAAGCCCGGCCAAACACTGATAAATGTGTAACCCCCTACTATTATTTTTATAGTCGCAAAGAATTTCCAAATTTTTTTACCCTGGCAATGCGAACCATCTTCCCAGTGACCTCAATGACAGTGTTCAATGCATCGGGTGGCATTTATGTTGAAAATAGAGATGGGTTCTTGACCGGTAATGGAAATTATATAAATTTTTAACTCTTAATTACTAATTAGATACTATTAAATTTTATTAAAGAAATTAACAAAAAAATCTGAACTTGATTTTTAAAGAGAATTTTCTATGATCGAAATCCAGAAAGCCGGCTGAATTTTAGGCAGTATCCGGCCAGATAGTCGGATAACAGAAAAAAATCGGATAAGCCGGATTTCAGATATCTAATGGATACCTGGCACATCCCTAGTCACGACCAAAAAACATCCCATATTTATACGAACGCGCTCCGAGTTAAAGCTTTATCATCTCTGGCTCTGATCAGCTTTGGTATAAACAATTTGTATCCAACTACATTTGTACATATCGCACGCTTAATAATATAACGAAGTATTTCAAAATTTCAATTTTGTGACAGATGAAAAGGAGAATATCTTCGCCATATTTGGGAAATTTTGTTATCTGTTAGACTAAACATATTCTCCTTATCAAGCTTATTATTTGCATAATGAATTCTCCAAAAGCGTAAATTTTGAGTTACATCTCTATGTATTTGGCAATATCTACATACATAAATCGACTAAAAAACATTGTTTTCGACTACGATAACGATAACCTGGCTTACAGTTGCAGCATTATTTATTTTATCTTAGAACTTTCTACTCATAAAAATATTCTTAAAAGTTTTGAACACCTCCTCACAAATGCACGGTGGTGGTTGTAAAAGGAGACCATAAATGTAAATTTTTTAACTACAAAACTCGAGGTTGCTGTATTTAATATTACAATACATTCATATACACATATGTATCTATGTATACACATGAAAGGGACACACATGTATACTTAATGAAATTCCACTGAGCTTGCAAATAGGACTTGTATAACTAATTGCAAAGTGCTTCAGTAACAGATTAAAACATAATACATAAATACATAAAAGGTATAGATTTAATTAATTATTAAAACGACATTTTGCACACTCGTATGTATGTACATAAATACATACATATAAATTAGAGTGAGTGTTATTTTTGACTTACTAAGCTTAGTTGTTTTGTATCATCTACACAACAATCTAAATAGCCTAGTTGGGTCCTCTTGTCTCCGCACACCGCCAAGCAATGGTGTTTATAGCGGTTTAGAGACCTTACGTAACCCCGCCAGAAGAAGTTAAATATTGCGCCTAAAAATATGCACTACATACGCGGCAGCGGAAATGGACGACACGGCATTTCTTTAAATGAAATTAAATCCTGATGTATGCATATATTTACGTTAGACTGCATCACTCCCCATACAAAAAAAAAAATCTATACTTTTTTCCATTGGAATTTTAAAATCTATTATATTTTTAGATGTCCACCATAATATTTCGGAAAAATATTAAGAGTTAAGCGATCTGGACCGATTTGAAAATACCTCCAAAAAGGGAGTTTTTTATGAATAAAAATAGTTTCTCAAAGATGTTTTTTGAAAAAATGCCCTCAAATGACAAAACGGTTTAAGCTTAAAAAATTTACATAGAAATTTAAAAAAATAAAAAAGAAATTTAACGGAATCGTAATAATGAGAGTTTTGATGCTGTTTTTTTTTAACTTTTTTCAAAGATTGGTATAAGAAAAACTTGAATAACTGAACCTAAACTCTTCTGATTTAGACTTCTGAGGTATCATTGGAAAGGTTTTTTCCTCCATTTTTATAGGTATTTTCAAATCAGTCCAGCTCGCTTAAATCTTAATATTTTGCAGAAATATTTTGGTGGACGTCTTAGAATATAATAAGTTTTGTAATCCCGGTGGAAAAACCGCAACCTTTTGTTGGTGATGCAGTCTAATGTACATATGTATGTATATATTCAATGTGAGCACATTTTATTTTGCTTGCATAGTCTTTTGTTCTCTTTTCACTGTAAATTGAACTATTTTAATATCTATTGCAAAATTTTATACAGACAAAAGTATAAAACCAAAAAGTATAAATAACATAAAAACACTTTCATAAATGGACTAAAAATTAGAAAATAATATTTCTCTGTCCCACAGAATTTATTTTGATAACTTTTAATTTTTTTTATTTTTGATGTTCTTTAGATCTGGGAGGTGGCTGGAAGAAAAAAAATTTAATAATAATAATAATAATCCCAACGGCCACCCTAATGTACATACATTTACATTATTTTCGTTAATATACAAATAATGGTCCGATTATGCACACTTCACATAACTTCGCATAAACTTCAGACTGCAATTTCGTATGTACTTCGCACGTATTTTGTTTATATTCCATTACCCAGAAATTAGCAGAACATTCAAAAACTTAGAAATCTGTTGAGTTTAGATTTTGCTTCACGTTTTCTTAAGTTGCATTTTTATTGCACTGGTACAAAAGGTTGTGCGAAGTTATGCGAAGTATGCATAATCAGACCTTCAGTCTCGGAACGGGAAAATTCAATTTTAGTCAAATGACGAGTGTTGTGTCTCGACGAGTATAGTTGTTGTTGCTTTTGCTGCTGCAATCGAAAGCGCTATTATGCGTTGTTGCACTTATGCACACTTGCGATTGTTGCTTTAGTGTGAGCCAGCAATCGATGCAACTCAACGCATAGTGAGTACATACATTAATACAGTAGCGGCCATAAAAAAATCGCCGCTCATTGATGGCGATATGATTTCGCTGTGTCTTAAATAAATAAAGTTTTTCAAATTTTGTATTAAATATAAAGATATTTTTTCTGCAACAAAACCCACCATACATAGCTTATGGAAATTTCCATGAAAATATTGTTGTTTTTTATTATATATATATTTTTTTGAGAATAAATTTGTTTATAGAGTTTTGTAGTACAACTAAGTCCAAGTTTGAAACAGCGTTTTCTTTTCTACAAAAATGTTGCCTTTTGATTGCCGTCTTCTTGTTTTTGTGCAAGGCAACATTTTTCGAAAGACTTGCCAGTGATTTCTGAAAATTTTTTTCGATGAAGGCGTTACTCATTTTCTTTTAGTAAACATATACTTGTGTTCAGTGTAGTGAATTCAACAAACTTTAACTCCAAAAATTGTAAACTTTTTATACAGAATTTCAAGAAAAAAAAAATACCGAATATTAAATACATTAAAGAAGTATAGCAAAAACTGGCCGAAACAAAGTGAGTCTATTATTTCTGCCTCCGGTCATATATAAAATTCTTAAAATTTTAATGAAATTTACAGAATATTCCAAAATTTTACACAAAGCTTGCAACTCTGATTTTTGTGGGTTTTATTATAGGTTGATCCATGATAAAAACATAGCAAGGTATAACCGTTCTCTCAATTTGT
>NW_016183983.1:0-5365 GCF_001687245.7 Rhagoletis zephyria | reverse complement strand
TACTAATGCATGAAAATCCTAACCTCAAAAAAATCACCCGTTACGTATTTGAGTTGTCCTACTTCACTTTTGCCATTGCATGAACAAAACACCACGTACTAAATATGTATACTATGCATGTTTCCTAGTGAATATTGGCAACACAAGGAATTAGGTTGGTGAATAGTCCTCATATGATACCACGCTTAAAATTCGAATAAAAACAACTTTAAGTTTTTTCTGTGTAACTCTTATTTTTTTTTGTATATGTATATGTATAAGTCCAAAAAATTAACCTTTTCAAAAAGGAAGTTTGATTTATGGTAAAAAATTCAATGTATATTGGGGATTAACAAATCGTCTTCAAAGTTGAATTTCTTTTCTTAAGAAATGATATTTATGGATATACATATATGTACATATGTATGCATTCAGAAGATTTGTATGTGCCTACAATGTAGGTACTTAGTAGTACTTAGGTATGTGTAAAACTAGCCAAAATATGCCATATTAATGTACCTCTAAACGGAGGTAGGTAGAAAAGAGTGAAATTCATACTCATACAAAACGAATTCAATTTTAAATTGATTTAAAAATCGCGCTATAACATTGATATTCGATATATGAATGTATGTAGTTGAATATTGATGGTCTAAACGACGTTAAACGAAAGACGTCTCCACTATCAACACATATGCGGATATCTATTGTAGTTTAGGAGCAAATAATTTTTCAAGGTTTGTATGCCCTACATTTTTAGCTGTCATTAATATGAATAAACCCGTATATAATGTCGGTATGAAAAATCCAACGCAGAATTTATTTGTTGTAAATTTATTATTTATTTATTGATGCAAGGACTTTTTTAACTGCAAATTTTTTTTATACTAAATGCAAAATATGCATTCTGCGTCTTTTTAATATATCCCTCATCAATGGGTTACTATTTTAAGAGAAAAAACTATTTTTGACAGAAAATTATGATCTCCATTAACAATTTGTTAAAAATAACCGGGTATAGTCACAGATGGCATAAAGCCTAGCAGCATTTTTTGGCGGATTTTCCGTTGAAAAAAGCTAAAACTGACGTTAGACTCCATTTAATTTCGACTATGAATATGCCCTAATAAGTTTCGAAAGGTAAGGTATACATGGTATAAACGATTTGAATGGCTTGAAGACACTTTTTTCGGCTGAGACACTCTTGTTGCGATTTTTAGCGGTAACACTGTTTCAATCCATTCGACCGACATGACCTAGCCAGCGTAGCCACTGGATTTTAATTCGCTGCACTATGTCTATATCGTTGTAAAGCTCATACAGCTCATCGTTAAATCATCTGCGGTATTCGCCATCGCCAACGCGTAAAAGCCCGTAAATGTTCCGCAGAATCTTTCTATCGAAAATTCTAACAGCCGCTTCATCAGATATTTCATTGTCTATTGCTACGAGCCATATACCAGCAGGATGGGTGACTTATAGAGTGTGATTTTTTTCTTAATTGACTACTCAGTCTAAAGAAGCACTTGTTGGGAAGAGTGATTCTCCGTTGCATTTCAAGGCTGGCATTATTATTGGTGTTAATTCTGATTCCCAAACTCAAACTGATAACTCAACGTAATTTAACACAGCCATATTAGTTTTGCGTGGATACTAAGTCAGACATCGCAGCGTATACGCAACTCCTTTTAGTGCTGTCGAAAGCGGTTTTGAAACCGACAAATATATTTTGTGTTTTAATTGTGTTTATTCTCGCGAGTCTTTTCCAAGATTTGGCGTAATAGAAATGCATGCCGTCGTAAGTTCGCTGAGCCTGTAGTTCCAAGTCCCAATTTTGTTGAAATTTCAACGGGCTCCCGGTCCTTTTTTAATTACTAAGTAAGCATTTTTAATATCGAGAGATAAGAGTAAACTCGGAATTTCTGAATGTTCCCCAAAAGAATAAGTAATAAAATTCTCGGCCTGTCAAAAAATTTTAGGAGCATGAGTCGGTGTCTTAAAACATCTCTGAAACTGGCATCGGTGTATCGTCAATTTGGCGATTTTAGGAAATTGTAAACATTGATGGCAAACATCGAATTTTGAACCGATATTATCGATGTTTTAAAAAAATCGATGCATCGTTTGCATCCCTATTCTGGACATGGCTGTTCTTATGTTCACACTGGCCTTGAAACCTTCCCTAAGTCACCTATGTCTCTAAAAAAATTTTCGTGCGTTTTTCGTGTCGGCCAGCATTTCAAGCTCTTCACACTTACGAAAATTTAAAGCCCTTATTTTCTTTAAAAATAATATGAAATTCTTAAAAATAACTGTTAATTCCAGAGCTTTCTCTGGCATTTGTGGTGGTAGTCTAGGACACTTTAGCAACCAAAATCAAAAGTATAAAGATGCTAAACAAATGCATGTTTACACAGAAATGTATAGTAAGGTTGCACATATGTACATATGTATGTATGTCTATTTCTGAGGGTGTACATACGTATGTATGTGTGCAAGTGTTTTCAGTTGCACTTGAGCCTTAGAAAGGACGCATGAATTTGCATTTAACTAAAAACTTTTGCATGATTTCATCTCCAGTTGTACCAACCACACACATACTATGTAGATACGAGTAGCATACATACATATGTGCCACATCCGTTTTGGACAAAAGACCTTGTCGGTTCGTTTCATAGGAGGAAGTTTCTTTACAAAGACGTTTTCAACTTTGTCTAGCTTCGTAAAAACAATTTGTTGGTTGTTTTTGCAATCGTATGTGCAACACTACAAAATGGCGCTGGCGGGGCACAATGAACAAAACGTGTGAGAGATTTGCATTCCATTATTTTCGGTGTTTGGTGTCCTGCGGATATCGCCCAACAATTGTTGGTATTACCAAATATCAAACTTTCACGCATTTGAATTAAGTATGTGTACATATAGTTAGTGCTATTTGTGACTGTGTTTTCAAAGTTAATATGTGTTTATTGCTGCTTTCAGCCAACTATGCAAGGTCCAGCGGAGACTTGTAGACATGCATATG
The DNA here is from genome assembly GCF_001687245.7 of Rhagoletis zephyria. Classification (NCBI taxonomy): domain Eukaryota; kingdom Metazoa; phylum Arthropoda; class Insecta; order Diptera; family Tephritidae; genus Rhagoletis; species Rhagoletis zephyria. The sequence goes on along the minus strand of NW_016183983.1, from coordinate 2,361 downwards.
TTTGTGCGAACGCGTGTCTTGTGGTGCACGATTTATGAAGACAATATGAAATAAGCAAGTTTTCGAATGCTTTATGATAGAGAAATGACCATCTTCGATTGGAGAAAATAACAATACTTAGTTAAAAATATTTTCCTTCTAAAGTTAGTGGCCATTGCACTTCATGCATGTCTCTCCCGCTTGCCAATTTATGACGCTACCTCATACTTAGTGTAGACTAGCAATGTTAATCCGGCGATTCCGGGATCCCGGCCTTTTTAAAGTACCAAAAATTTGCACTAATAATAGAAACTCCTCTTCTTGACCGGTATTGGCTATATTTCCTTATTAATTTAGTAATTAATATTTTTTATGAAGGTCTAGCTCATTATACATATAACACCGCGCGATTATAAATTTTAAACACATATATCAATATATTCGCGAAACCATGGGCCGAATATAGTAAATTTGCGTTTTTAGTTTTTCACTCTGACCTCAGTAATTCAAAATTGATTTAAAAAATTCAGAGAAATGTGCTTACAGAAAAAGTATGGGTATAAAATTAAAGTGGAAATTCTGTAGAACTTAAACAGTTTCAAGTTTTTGGTGCAGAAGTGGTGTTGAAGTGTCCTTTTAAAATTTTATCCCTACAATTTCGCAATATTTTTTTTGAAAAAATTATATGTTAAGGACTAATATAAACTCGATAACATTTATTTACTATTAATTTTATGGTATATGGTAACGGCATCCCGAAAATCCCGGGATCGGTAAAAACTGAAAAATTAACATCCCTAGTGTAGACATGCCCTTCGGTACTTGGCCCTTTCAGAGTGTTCGCGGACGTGATTGGTTTTGTTGCCCATCCATACTTATGTAGGTGCCGAGTAGAAGGATGATTTCACTCGAGCGTCATCGCCTATATGACATTGTTTGTGGTCTTAATATTAAATATTGATTCTTAAGGATTCTATGCCATTTCTACGAAAAGTTTTTTTTTCCCATACAAAATACAGAGAAAACTTTGAGCACTCTAAGCGCCCTCTAAATATTTTTTGATTTCAAAATAAAAAATAGGAATATATTTTTTCGGTATAGAAGAATCCTAGGGGGGAGAGAGTAGCAGCTAAATTGTAATTTTTCTAACTAAACGGAGAAAAACAGGTAAATATAGCTGGAAAATAGCTGAAAAGACAACACTAGTCACGAGTTACTGAACCGAGTTGATATTGGTTCCTCTTATGGAATGCACATTAAGAACTCTCGAACACCTACACATGTATATGCATGTATGACGTGATCAATTAGGGTCTTGACAGGCATCGAAAATAGAAGTGGGTTTTGAAATTTCAACTAGTTAAGGAATACTGATATTAAATCCATTACATTTTTTGACTTTTTTCAGAAAATGCAGCAACAAATATCTATTGTCCACCAATATTTTGCAATAATAAATAAGAAATTTTACTTTTATTTTTCCAACCAAGAATAACAGTTAAAATCTAACTTAAATTGTTGAAATAAAAATTTGGTAACTTCAAGATCTGCTATTTTTTTTAAACAAGGATGAGTTCGGTTGATATTCTTTTATTTTTAATTGCGTCATAATGCGGTATCAAAAATAATTTAGAGAAAAATAACTTATTCATTCTAAGATGATTCATTTATATGTTAAAAAAGGTATTCCCATGATAAAAACATTAGAAAGTAAATTCTTTATCGCAAGCATTTTAAAATCATATAAAATTAAAAAAAAGAAATTATTCACAATTGTTGTTGTTTGAGATTGAAAATGAGAATGTGTGTGTGAGTTTGAGTTTTGAATTTTTAAATTATATTGCTGGCAAACGTCAGACTGCCTCTCAATGGTTTTACCGTATTATGTTTTTCTCATAATNATCTCATAATTTTCCTATCCATCCTAAATTTCCAAGTGGACCACCTGTGGCAACTGTGGAAGTCATCAGCTGTTTCGAAGGTTGCAAGTTGTTGCATATTTTGCGTTCTCGTACTCCAGTAAATATTTTGTCTCTTTGAGAGCGAATGCTGCTAAATTCTGAAAATTTTGTTGCTGGATATTTTTGTCTGGAGAATACGAGAAAAGAGTTGCTACTCTGTCGACAGTGAATATCGACACACGCACGTGCATATGTACATATTTGTATACCCCTACAGTGTAAAGCCTATACGTACGAAATGAATAGTACGTAGGTAGATTTGCAAATTGGTTGTTAAATTTTAGATTACTAACGAGCTATCCATAGATAAGATAAGTAAATTGTAGCGTAAAAAGTAATATCTATTTTGAGTCCAAATTAACAGACAACGACAGAAATTGCTGTATGGCTCAATTACCTGTAAGCAATTAATTTAGCCGTT
>NW_016183982.1:0-5365 GCF_001687245.7 Rhagoletis zephyria | reverse complement strand
TAGTAGCTTTTTCTTGAAGATTTTTCAAAATGCACCGACATTGAACTTTAAACGAAAACTGAAGCAAATTTGCAATGCCTTGTCGCTTTTATATATAAAACTGGGTTGTGCATATATTCGGGCATGTAGATTAAAACATCTGTTACGATAAACCTTTTTAATTAACCCATTCCCGCCTGCTGTTGCATTAACACAACAGCACGTGAAGCATAGCACCTGGATAGTCCGGACCCAATACAATTAAGTTCTGTTGTCGAAAGGCTGAAGTTACAATGGGCAGCCGACAACTTCTCATCGGCTGAAGATATTTAAAGGAGCAGTAGGATCCCATCTCCCAATTACTCCAGGCAGCTGTGGAAGAGGTAGTTGGTTGCTGTCAGCTACGCATAAGCAGTTTCTATAACTAGGAGTGTCGTATCGCTGCTGCAAGTAAGTTCGCAGCATACCCAGCCAGCCTGCAACCAATGTTTCAAGATGGGCCAAATAGTTTCAAGATCGGGAACTAGTTCTAGATACGAATATGAAAATCTGGTAACAGACATCCAGATTAAACTTAAGAGCACTTCTAAAAGCTTGCTAACAGAGATGCGCCGAAGCAGAACAACACCTCTTGTCCCTCCACTGAGTCAAAACGAAGTAAAAACAATTAAAATGCTACTTAAAAATAACAAGATCTCTGAATTCGACCAAATACCGGCTGAGCCAAGGCGAATCTATACAAGGTGTCAAAATTTACATGTATTTTTTCGCTTTTGGTGGGTGTGCTGTCAAATCAGAAGAAACAAAAACATATGTAAGGCAACTGAAAATATCGAATCAGCTGTTCTAATAAAATAGTCTTGAGTTGAAAACCGGGGCAGCTTTTCACAATGTGAGCCAGGAAGAGATATTTGGTCCCACAAAAATGCTTGCAAAGTGATTTTTTCTCTTTAACTTTGAAGGCATGTGATAAATCGCAAGAAGCAAGAAAATATTTTTCCAAAAAGACTTAATTTCCAACGGCAGGCAGGAGCGATAGCCACAGTTATAAACATCTGCAACGAAATCATCGGTTAAAAGAAATTGCTACGCCTTTTCTGTATAATATATTTCTTATGAGTTCTAGATTCTATTACTGTTTAATATGTAAACAGCATTTTAATGTATTCAAAAAGTCCCAAAAATTTTATATTAAATCACACTCATTTCTCGATACTAAGTAATGCAAAGTTGAATGTCCCAATTTTCTTAGGACATCGCCGTGGGGAAAAAAATGCATTTTCGAATGTGAAAAGGGTAGGTAGTGATTATTTCTTCGATTACTATACATTACATTTTCTTACTGGGTGGTTACAGCGCCAATCAAGAAGAAGACGAACTCATGCATTTTCCTCTTTCAAATGTGCATAAGCAGCCGAGCGAATGCACGAAATTTTTGGGAATTAATTCGGATAAGGGGAATTTTTCATTGACAACACTGGTAAAAACGGCCAGATGTTGTCTTTTGTACAAGTAAGCAAACTAAGAAACCGAGTTTGGCGTCCGCGCTAGCCGAGTCGTGAGAGTTGCATGTAGGCGCCAGGTTCGATCCTAGGTTGTAGCAATTGTCAATTTTTTTTTTGTTTTTATTATTTATATTATTTTTTCCCTTTTATTTTATTTGATTTACATATTTAATTTAATTTTAATTTCATTTGTTTTACTTAACTTTATATTATTTATTTATTTAACTATTAGTTAATTTAAATTTTTAGAGTTGAATTTTATTCACAAAGTCAACAACAATAAACTGAAAGCAACGTTGAAAAAAAATATAGGACTTATAAAAAAATTAATAAACAAGAAATAAATAAAAATTCTACTGGCCTTGGGACACGAACGCAAGACCTTGCGGCTCGTTAATCCGCATTACTACCGTCTGTCAAGGCATACTGCGCAAATCGAGCATATAAAGCTTTATCTCTTCCGTCCGGATTCCATCAGGCGACTATTTCTTTTTTCTGGTTTTGTTTTGAAAGGCGACTTAACGCTTCACAAGGACTGTTCTTATATCTATGTAGTTCGTGAAATAAAGCAAGGCATAGTCAAATGAAAATAATAACTAAAGAGCATAGTGGAATTATACAGGGTGAAGTAATTAGAGCGAGAAGAAAGATTTTGACACTGCCTTATTTGAAAATTTGCCTATAAAATTTGATTATAAGGCAGGCGAATGTCAGAAAATAAATAGGGAAAGCTGTTTTATTACTTCACCTGTTTATTGCGCCATGATACAGAGTAAGTATTTTTGTATATGACAAAATCCGTTAACATTTCTGAACTGAGAAAAGAGTCAGCTAAAAATATTTCTCTCAAATCAAGATTTGGTAACTATAACTGTAAAAGTAATGCGCTGAGAGAACTATACTCCGCTGTGGTAACTGAACTTTTTTCTCACTGTGTAATGATTATTCGAAATACAATTTTTGTGAAACAATTTACTTTCAGTGCGGGTATTTTTTAAAAAGACCATTTAAGGGTTAAATCAGTAAACCTTAAGCTGTCCTTTAGTTCGGTAACATGACAAAACACTACCATTTAAGAAACATTTGGTACAAATTTAATTTTGTCATTGTCGTTGCAAAGAAGGAATGTAACCCAATAAGGAAAGAAAGAAAATGGGCTAGTTAATAAAAGTTCTTTAATTTTAAAGTTTAGTTATTAAATTTCCTTGTCCTTGTAAGTCATTTTATTAAATATTTTTGTTTTTTTTTATTTGCACTCATAGTCAGTCTTCCTACAGAGCAACAATGGAATTACCGGTAGCAGAAAAATAAAACTTTTGCGCAAACATACATACGTACATACAAACATGTTTATGTATGTACATACGTACGAATATACAAACATACACTAAAGCACGCATGTTATTTGCAAGTGCAAGTTTTCGCACAATTTCGAATGGATTGAAGATGCAAAATAAGTTTTCCAGAAAATTGATCGTCATAAGTAGTAGGAAAATGCAGCCAGTTTGAGCTTAAAGCGTTAAAATTTGCCAAAAATTGTGATTGTTGTTAAGGACCAATATCTTCTAAAAAAGGTGGTTTGAGGGGAAATAACGGCCAAAGCAATTTTATATAAAACTAAACGGGTAGAAGCTTTTTACCAACAGGAAACTGTTGCTGGAATTTCGAGCTGCTAAAGTCCAGAAGAAAAAACCGTGAATCAAGTTTTAGTTTCTCGGCGATTGGCACGCAGTTCTCAGAAGTGAACGGAACCTTCGTTATCCAATGTATTTTCTAGGGATGTGTCGGATAAAGATTTTGCCGGATAACCGGATACCATGTAAAAAATAGACTGTTGCTCATAATATTCTTATATTCAGTTTTTTGTTTAGCGACATACTTATGACCAGATCATCAGCTTTTTCGAGCTGAACTATCCAAAACGTAATTAATAATACAAATTTGCTCCCAGGAAATCCAAGTCACAAAATAATCCTGTATGAAAAGTATAACTTTTCCGTCTGCAACCGTAATTTATCGATTATTTTTGGTAAATAGAGGGAAACGTCAAAGACAAAAGATATAAAATAATGAATGTAGCTAAGCAAAAACGCGTGGTTGATGTATTTTTATTAAAAACTGTGATGAAAATCGAGTCTCGCTTCCCAGATCGTCCGTAATGCTTCATTGTTGCAAAATTTTTTGACCCACATTCCAAAACTCGTTCTTTCTGACATCAATAATTCTAAAAACTGGATGGAGGTGAACTAATTCGAATATTTAAATCAGCTAGCATGGAGAACTCAGTTGAATCATATGAAAAAGACTGAACTCTAGTGAAAGCTTTTATTGAAGAGCGAGCTACCCAGGATATTTGGCAAAGCTTTGAGGAAATCGCCAAGGGCTCTGATTTGATTCCAGTTTTTGTGGTGATCTGGATAGCCAAAATTTGGGTATACAAGGCGGGAACCGTTCAAGAAAAAAAACCGCGATTTTTAAAGTGAATCTTCTATAATCGAAATACGGAATTCCGGCCGGATCTTAGCCAGTATCCGGCCGGATAAGCCGGATTCCAGATATCTACCGGATACCCGGCACATCCCTAGTATTTTCCATTCCCTATGAATTCGAAATCCAGCCAATTATCGAATGGAAATTTTAATGAGAAAAAATGGTTGTCTTACATTTCCCTTCGGAAATGAGCGGAATTTCAATTTCTCTCTTGTTACTACTTGGTTTCATTTTTTTCGAACGCCTTTCGAGTGTATTTCCAATACGCTATGAACGTTGGAAAACTATGATTGGCTATGAGTTCGTTCTCAGTTCCATATGCATATTAGATATCGAGGTCAGTTTTTAATGTTCGCCAAAATGTGTATTGGGCTATTGCATAAATATGTATGTACATACATATTGATGGCTGAGTGGAAGATCGACATATCTCGGCAGCCAGTTTGGTTGAAGAACGCCATATATCAGCTGCCGATTCAAAAATGCCCTATATCTGCACAGTTTCAATGTATTTTCGTTTGAGATAGGGCGTTTTTTAACCGAATTCTGAAAAAGAGCCTTCTTCAACCAAATTCTGAAGTATGGCGTTCTTGAAAAGTTTTCTGAGATAGGGCGTTTTTGAACTGGTTGCCGAGATAGGTCGATGTTCTACTCAGCCATCGATATGTACATATGTATAAAAGCTTATTGAAAAAATTCGTAATATCTACAAAGACGAATACGAACACCAACCGAAGACGAATACGAAAACAAATACAAGAAAATAGATACGAAGACGAATGCGAATGCAAGTGGTAATGCGGAAGCGAATAGGAGGAATAAGAATAGAAAGACGATAAAGAATGATACAAATACGAAACTGGGAATAGAGGTGAGTTCGAATGCGAACACGAATCTGAAGCTGAAAACTAAGACTAAGGATAAAGTTAATAGTAAGCTTTAGATAAATTACTGCAATATGAAGAAAACTAGAAACCAACCGAGGGCAGCTTTTCTTTTTTTTTTTTTAAATGGGAGTTGTTATGTTTTCACGTTCAATTGAGTTTTTGTGGTTTGAAAATTGAAGAGAATATGATTCAAGCTTGAGTAATTTGTATGACTATCGTAGCGTTTTTACAAAGAACATGGTTTAGAGAAAATTTTCAACCCTACATAAAACAAAAATATATTGTAATTTTTAAAACCAGATTTCTAAATATGAAACAAATTGGATCATAAATTTTATAAACATCTCAATCCTGCGCCACCTATCGGCAAATGCTCTGCCTTTCATGCAAGTAATAAATATTCCAAATCTAAACTAAATGCGACCATGGGTGGAGGTTTTCAAAATAAGCGTTGGACATAAGTAACGGGTGATTTTTTTGAGGTTAGGATTTTCATGCATTAGT
>NW_016183981.1:0-5365 GCF_001687245.7 Rhagoletis zephyria | reverse complement strand
AATTTTAAAAATATTTCTTTTCATAGAGAATTTTGATGTGTGTATGTGTTACTTTTTTCCAAATTTTTTCCTCATTCCGCTATCGAGATATTTGGAAAACTATTAAATCGATTTGTTTTTGTTTTGTGCTGTAAAGTTTTTAAAAATGTATTAATCAAGCTCAAATTTCATATTTATTTAATATTTATGTTTGTCCAGCAATCCTAAAAATTTGAAACAAATCAAACACATGGAGCGCCCCATGTACATATTTATGTATGTATGTCCATAATGTGTCATAATATGGGCCGGTAACAAGAATGATAGAATACAAGATTGCGCCGATCAGAGAGGATTTTTATACCCGAGCGCACTTGTGCACAAGGGTATTATAACTTTGTTCACATAACGGTTGTNATAATTTTTAATTTTGTTAAATTTGTTTGAGCAAAATCGGACCAGTGGTTCTCGAGTTATGTCAAAAAAAACACCACCAAAGGTGACAATTTCCCCTATATGATGGTTACTAACTTCAAATCGATATATCTCGATTCCTAGACGTGACCCAGCGAAACGCCGGGACACGTATAACTTCTTTTTTACCGATATAACTTTCCCCGGTAGTTTGAACCCTTCCCGATCACTGACCCCTACCATTTGTCTCACAGTGTTATTTATGTTTGCCCGAAAAATTTGAAACAAATCAAACACATGAAGTGTGAACCCCATCCATTTTGGTATGGCACGCCCCATATTTGTGTGGAAATTATTACGCATTTTCATTTGACCATTTACAACTTTATTTATCAGTCAATTTTTTTCGTTACTAGCTTGATGTTTTTGTAAAAGAATAACCTTTGACACCAATCAAGAGAATTTACACAAAATCGTTTACCTTTAAATTTTTCCTGTGTTAAACATGCATTTTTGAGTTTACGTGTTTCGGCGTTTTTTGTGTCATTCCAAAACTTGAAATTTTCCTTGCAGTATAATTTTAAAGAGAACTTTTTTGTTTAATTCCAAGTCCATTTCACAAAATTTTAGTATGCATGTAGGCTATTTGCAAATTAGGGGCAAATCGAAGGTATAACCCAACTATCATACAATTTCGAACGTTCATGCGAATCATCTATGAGAAATTTATTAAAGCATATACTGCAAAAGCAAAGTTCTTGTCTTCTATAATTTTGAGATTTACTGCATACTCTCAAATAACAGGGAATAACAAATATAAGCAAACTACATAAGCTATTTTTAAAACAATCATATACTCTGCATTTTTCTTTTCCATTCTGCAAACAAACATAAACGCACTGAGGTGAAAAAGAAGCTGTATTAGGCAATGATTCAGAAAACTATATATCCTGCAATGCGTTGAATAGGTGTTTGAAATAGCACTGCAACGGTTGTCACTACAAGTCGCTGATATGAAAAATGTGCGCCAAGGTGCAATGCGCGGAAAATGTCAAACATATACAACTCAGGCTGCCGCTACTCAACAAGCACACAAAGTACTGAAACACAGGCAGAGCTTGAGACAAATGGGCAAATGTTCTTTTTTACACTTTGAAAGAATTCAAAACGAAACTACTTACTCCAAGGCGTCTGATGTCTAGAATCATAAATATTTTTTACTACATATTCCTAGAACGTTTAAGAAGTAGGAGTTATTTGTGCAAAAATGCCAGAGCTAAAGTACGAGTCAAATATTTAGGTCCTGAAAAAAGTACGAATTGAGGTTTTGCTGATTTTTTTTTTTTATTTCGGTAGTTTATCAAATAACAACTCATCTTCAAATTTAGATTTATTGGAAAGAGTGCGACTTTTGCATAGTGAGTAGGCAAAATTTCTAGCTTGCTTAGCTACATACATATGTATACATATATACTAGGGGTATATTCACTTAAAAATCTAACATCACACGATGATGCCTCTTTAAACACCGCTTACTAGCCGAATCAGATGTTTCGGATTTTTCCAAATGTTTTTCCAAAGAGTTTCTCAGTTCCGCATTCGTAAAAGCTACACATTGATTATTGCGCCTGTGAAAGTGAATACGAATGTTAGATTTAATGCGAATGCTCCGCAACATTTCTTGTACATACATATGTACTAAATAGTGTTTATCACAATTATTTTTTATTATTCAATTTTAATTATTACCTTTTATATAAATATATTTTATTCTTTTACAAAAACCGTATAAATCGAGCATTCGCGACAATTCCTTATATGGAAGAAACCTTCAATAGAAAAAGTTCCAAAAATTAACAGTAAGTCTTAGCAAATTCAAACTTGCCTTTTTAACCGACTTAAAAAAAGGGAGGTTATCAATTCGCCGGGATTTTTTTTTTGTATATAGCCGCATAACTATGCACCACGTTAACTAATTTCTATAATTATTTTTTTAAAGGAACGGTGGTCGCTCTGAAAGTTTGGATTCGAGCATTGGATCATAAAAAATTATCAGTACTCTTAAATTTGTATATGGGAATGTAAGTCGGTTCTGTTTTTTGCTTTAAAATTAATTGTATTAATCTAGAATTCAATGGGTTGAAAAACTGTATACCCAAAATCTTTCAAAAAAATTTGGTAAAAAAAGCTTGTAATTTTACGACAGTTTTTTTTTTTAATATTACTCAAATCTTGAGTATTAATTTTTTATTATTTAATTTTAATTAATATTATTTTTTATATAAATATTTTTATTACTTAACGAAACCCGCATAAATCGAACATTCGCGACGATTCCTTATATGGAAAAAATTAGCGGCACCAAAAAAAAAAAATTAATTCTAAAATCACCTTGTATTTTATGAATCTAAAATTTAATGAGCTACAAAACTGTATATCCAAGATTGTTCTAAAAAATTTGATAAAAGAGCTTATAATGCTTACGACAGTCAAAGTTTGAATGTTGGATTTATACGATTTTTGTTAAAGAACAAAATATATTAAAGTTAAATAATGAAAAAAATTATTATTCAAAAAGTTCTTAAAAGATGTATTATTTCGAAGTCAATTTTCACTGAAATTTGAGAGAATAGACTTTTCGCTTAAAATAATAAGAGTAGTTAACTTATTATTTCATTCTGAACCCTCAAAACCTTGAGAGTTTTACAGCAAACCTTTAAAGCACATTCCTTTCTCAAATCTATGATGCATACACACTTACAGACGTATACACGTACTACGTACAAGTATGTATATGTATTTAGGCAATTTAGTTTACACTCACGTATCCACAGCCAAACTTTCCCATTTTTCTTCATTAATTTCCACTTTTTATTTGTCAGCGCAGCCACTGTCTGATTTTTGTGTACTGTCTGGCCGCATACAAAGCTTCCAGCCAAATCGCTTAACTTTGGCTTTTCGTAGAAATACTTCAGGCAACAAAGAAGAACAAAGGCAGAAATAAAAGAGTCGGCATTTAAAAAAAAAGTCTGGAACAAAAATTTGCGTTGCAATGAAATTTAGCGCTTGCCTGTGGTGTTGAGAAAGCTATGCTCACTATCCAGAAATTGTTGAAACAAAACATTTTTAAAGCGAAATTTTGTTGAGAATTAAAAAACTACTTAAGTCTTGAAATTGAATAAATCAAAAACTAATATTTTTTATGGGCTAAACTTTTTTGCATGGTACCTCTGCATAGTCTTAAAAGATCCTAAAATTTTCATGGTGATGTTTTTTGTTTTTTGTAAGATATGAATTTTTGAGTTTTGCTAAAAACAGAAGCTTTTTTTTCTTTCGCAAGTTATTAAAAAAATATTGAATTTATATTGTATGTATACAAGTTTAAACTAAATACATTACCGAACTTCTGAGCTCTTGGCAATGCACTTAAAACTTACTTTTCTTCTCATAAGTATACAGCCACAATTTATTGAACTTCACCGTTGAAATTAATGCAGAGTTACTAGTGGTTACCAATATTCTGCAATAATTTGTTTAGACCCTTTATTACTAGGCAGGCTTAGGTGTGAGAAACGCGAACTTTCTGGCATTTTTCTTGTTTACTTTTCATTGTTCTCTTGTTTGGAATTATATTCCACTTTATGCCGCTAAGAAATTAAGTTTTCATAGAAAAAATTACACAATTTTGCATAGACTTGACTTTTTAATGAGTATTATTAAATTTTGTTGATCGTTGTATCCATTATTTGCATAGCTACAAATTTTATGGTATTGGCCTTTTCAATAACAAAACACAACATTAATTTGGGTCCAGGTGCGCCGAAATTACACTGCTTTACAGCAAAAAGGTTAGTTTTTTATCTATGGATAGACTTTTTGAGATATTTGCTGTTAACCGTTATTCAGCTTAAAAAAAGTGGTTTCACTTAATCACGTATATCTTACGAACCAATTGAACAATCATAAACAAAATGCGGCAACAGAAAACTAACGAAATTCCCCCAACCCTATATACATCACTTTTCGGTAGGTCTCAGAGGTTTTAAGAAATTAATTAATCATTTAAGATATTTAGTTTTTTGATAAATCAAAATTTTTACAAGGAAAAAAATAAGTTAATAGTAAAAACAAATATCTTTAAAGCAAGCTTCCTAAATATGACCCAAATATATGGACTCATGCGCCACCTATCGGCAAAAATTTGGAATGCAGTTATTCCTTTTCATGTAGTTATAAATATAAAAGCAAAAAAATCGTTACTTTTCCCTTATTGAAGTTTGAATTTTTTTCATTTTATCTTAAAAAATTAAAAATTGAAATAATTAATTATTTTTTTATAAACTCTCAGATAAAAACCAACTCAACTTTCTGAATCACCAGTCAATTTTACATATTAATGGAACAAAATTAATTTTTTCCGTGAACAAAGACGAATAAATTTTGAAAATGTCGTTTTAAAAAATTGCTTTTGAATATCCTTAAAAATTGGATTTAGTTTTTTTTTTTTTTTTTAATATGTTTAAGGACTATTATGTAAACTGCGAATAAGAAATTAATGGAAACTGCATTTTCATTACCTATTCGTCCTTGTGAACTAAAAAAAAATCTTTTTTATACACAATTTGCTCTTTCATTTGTTATTTTATATTGCACTGAATTTGTGAAATAATTTTTTGCATTAACCATAACCTAGAAATTCCAAAGCCATAAATAAAATCTGAGAGAAAAGCTAAAAACGCAGTTTTACTAGGTTTGTGAGTATATTGATTATTTAGATTTTTGTCACATGGTGTATGCATCGATATTTTTATTTTTATTCTATTATCAAAATTTCTAGAGAACAGCTTAGTTTTGTGTTTGTGTAGCACAAATGGGTTATTTAAAAATTCGACACTAGAGCTCTCGATTTTGTTCGCACATTTCCAAACAGCCCGGGTATATGAGCAGCGAGTACTCGCACACTTGTTCAATG
>NW_016183980.1:0-5365 GCF_001687245.7 Rhagoletis zephyria | reverse complement strand
TTGCACGCTTGGGAGACGTAACAAATAAGTCAGTGGCACTCGGTAGTAGGTAGTGGATAGGCGCTTGGGGTAGAGTGTGCGCGAGATGGAGAACGGAGTGTTGTGGCGGCGTGTATGCGAAGCTTTGGTGTCAAAATAAAGTCGCCTTTTATGGTGCGCGCCTTGATGTGACCGCACTAGGCGTCGAACTAGTGTCGCCACTAATACACAGCAATACTGTTTCGCTTGGAGTCACTCTTTAGCTACGCACTTCATATGAACAAATAAATAAATATCTAAAATTAGTGAGCCCGCCAGTGCCGCTAAGCCGCCAAAATTGAATCTAACTTTTCAAACAGATGGCAACACTATTCAAAGACCTTTATTTTGGAAATCGTTCAAGTAAATTTGTCCAGCACTTTCTGAACGAAGACAGGTCTCACATGACGTCGGTTTTTAATTTCCTCAAAACTCAAAGCACCCTGTACCCCTAAAAAAGTCGTAACTTAAAAAAAAAGCTTTATGCTCATCTAAATTCGAAAAGACGGTGCTGATGTGATGACCTTTACATAAAAGATCTAATGACCTTAACAAAACAAAAGATTTATTGGAAAGAGCAAATATTTCCATTAATTGTGGAACACGATTTCTTCATGTGGCTGGCTTTGATGTAGCGTAGCCTATTAACCCAGATTTTCAAGAACTTGGTCGGCATAAACCTTAAGGGTCTGAATCGTTAATAGATTGTTCGTATAATATCGGTCCTTCACGGCACGCCACAAAAAGGTCTGACGGCGTGAAATGGCGGCTCCTACGGGACCAATTGGCATCGCCGAGACGGCTGATAACAAAATTACCGCAATTAGCGCTCAAAATAAATATTTAATTGGTGGCAACCCTAACGAAAAATATTTTCAAACTAAAGTTTTATTTAAACTCTTTATTTTAACACTCATTTCTTAATATATCATTTAATTTGTATATAAGTTAAATAAATGTGACTTTTCAAACAGATGGCAATGCTCTGCGAAAGTGTTTTTAAACTAAAATCTTTTTAAACCTGTTCCGTCTGATACTGGGATTACTAATTCAATTAACTGATGAACAGAATTGAATTACTTTTTTTTAATACCTACCAACTCTACTAAATACAGTTCAGAAATAAATCCTTTTCAAAACCGTAAACGATTGAATCCCACTTTTAGTAATTTTTTTGACTAAATAATTAATTGGAATTTAAAATGTTCAACAACTGGCAACTCTCTTCAAACCATCAAACAAAATTTGAATGTTAAAACTAAAGATTTCTTAGCGCTCTTTCGTTAGACACCCATATTTTAATACTGCATACATATAACTTGTTTATAAGTTAACTAAATTCGACTTTTGAAACAGATGGCAACACACTTAAAAATACTTTAAAACTTAACCCTTTTCGTCTGACACTCATATTGCGATAACAATATTATTTAACTAATTGCCTTAATTTAAATTGAATTTGATTTTTAAAATAGGTGGCAACCCACCTACATGTGTTTAAAAATTAAAGCATTTTCAAAACCATATCGATTGATATCCATATTGTAGTAATTGATTTAACTTATTAGATATTTTGAATTTAGGTTTACAAAAGAAAACATAATTTGGCACTTCATTTTTGAAAATCAAATGAACGATGCAGATCTGATAACCTGGACAAAAACTCCCTTCGCATATTATATATATATATAGAATAGACAGTAAAGGGTGTTGCAAGTTTTCCGCTGTGTGAACGCCTCGTTAGATTTTATTCTGGTTATAAAACTTGAGCCGAGTGAACTTTCTAAGCGGACGGTAACCACGCCCACCGCTCATATAACGGTATGTTTGAAAAAATTCAAAAACTACGATATTTCCTTAAATACCAAATCCAAATTGTTGAAAATTGGAAAGTGAAATGAAATTTTGGCATAAAATAAGGCAGTTATGAATTTATTGGAAAACGGGCGTGGCACCGCCCACTTAAAAAAGAAACAGCTTCATCGAGTGCGCAACAAAGACCGAGGTATAAATACTTGAAAGAAATATGTCTTGAGTCAAATCAGCTTTTTGTTAATGCGGTTCTTGCGTAGGTATAAACAAGGTATATGTTCAAAATACTTTTGTATGACACATACGATAGTTTCGCCTCAGGAAAGTAATGCATTATAAAACATTGTGTATAACAAATTAGCACCAAAAAGTCAATTTCGAAAAAAATGGTACATACGATGATGTTGCGCAAAGGGGTCGATATTATCGAAAATGCTTGAAATTGGCGGAAACCCCCAGTTTTCATATAGTTTACCGAAAGGTGAAAAAACTATATTTAATACGTGCACCGCGTATATAAAACCTCATTTCGTCTGAAACTTATATTCCTTTACTTGTTGTAAATAATTTCCCTTTGCTATCAGAAATGGTCATTAAATTTAAATTCTTATTTTATCGATCAAATTTAATAGATATTTTGTGGGTTCTTTTATCCTTTTTTATCTTTCTTATGGAGAACGCGTTTTACTGCTAAAAATTAAATATGAAAACAGTTATAAAATGATAGAAAACAGTAAACCAAAAATAACGACAACAAAGTTTTCGAAAAAAAATCCAAATAAATATAAACTGTCAAATTAAGATTTTCGTTACAAAGATCATGGCCGTTACAATCCGTGTGGAAATCTTCTACCGATACTTGACTTTGCTATAGCAGTACTTACAGATACCCGGACTCATTTGCATTGTTGCAGCAACATAGGGAAATAAGAAGAAAAATAAAATGGTAATTTTCCACACGCTTGGAAAATCATAATTTCAATCATAATTAAAACTCATTCGCACACACCTCGAATGACAAAATGAACATATGTACGCACCCCTCAGCGTGTATTTATGGCATAAAAAGCTACTCGCAAAAATCCGTCTGCCGCTCGAAGGCATCAAGCCCTTGTCCAGGAATTTTTTCTAACTTTCGTGTACTAGTATCAAAAGTGCGGCTCTCTTTCGTATAAACTCCACAGCTGTAACAGCACATCCGATGGATGTAGGATGACCCGAGCGACGGACTAGTCGCAACTGCCGAAATTATTTATATCCAAAATACGCTGGTTTTAATACTACATCTGAGAAGAAAAATGCAAACAAAAATATTGCCTTGTAAAAAATATGTGTGCTCTATGTATCAACTTTATAGCGTAGTTGATCTGATGACCGACCTCAAACGTTGCGTAAAGATGCCAGTGTTTGATATAAGGAACAGAACTGCTTTCTGAAATTACTTCTGCCTGGCAATCATTTACTATTCTTAGTTGCAAACAATCTCTCAAGCAACTTCCGTGCAACTTTTCTTGAAACTAATCCGACAAGATATTCGATATTGCCTTCGGCTGTGTGTTTGTTTGTGCGCGTGACACCGGCATTATGCTTTCCGCGCATGGTGCGCAAGTCCCAGCGGCGCAACGCTGTCAATTGTGTGTGCGCATGCGCATGACATATTTGCTATAAACTTCTATCAAAGCTACGCCAATAACCGACGGCGCCCCTGCATATCCTTGGTAGGAATTCAGATATACAGCAGCCATGCTTATTAGTTGCCAAGCAGCGCAGGCATTGAATTTAATTCGTAGCAGGGCCGCGTAGATGAAATTAATAAGCGGCCAATAACATGCGCCATAGCTGCCGCCTCCTCTCTTAGTGTGCTGTAAATTTCTGACAAGCCGTGACTGCTTACTGGCAAAGTGCCGGCAGGAAATGTGATGGTCGTCAGCGGCACACCACCACCGAAATCCGCCACTAAACTGCGCTGAGCTGCTAAATCATTTCCAGCAGGCGACTGCTGACCAAGTGCAGACAAAAAGGATGCCAGCAAAAGTATTGCGGCAGGGGCAGTGATTGCACAGGACCAGACCGTTGACGGTGATGATGATGATGATATGACAGCAAATTACTGCGGTTCGCCGGTCAGCGCCACAAATCTTTTGACAGTTCCTTTCATTTATTTGTTGCGCTGTCAAAACCTCAAACCGTAGACTCTTCAGTCTTCTCAAGAGCAACGCTCAGACCATAGCAGTTTTTGGAAATGCCTTTTCGCGAGCCTTTCTGTTGGCTTTTGTCTTAAGTAATCCATTCCAGCTACAAGCGTTGCGTCTGCGCTGTGAAGTGTGTCCGCAGTATTGTTGCGTGTGATTGTCTTCCCACTGCCTGTCCGCTTTGCTGGCTGGCTGGCTGGCTTTACTTACAAACGACGTCTTCGCATACGCCTGCGCTGGTTGCTTGTGGATTCGTTGCTTAGTGGCACGGACGTTTGTTTACACAATGCGAACGGGCGTCGGAAATGGCCATGATCCTGCCACAATTGTCATTGTGGTATAGTCATCGTCATTGTCATTGTCATCAGCATTGCTTTTGCCATTGGCATTGGCATTGTCGTTGTCACGGTGACGATTGCTGTCTTTGTTNGTCCGACCACATTCGGCTCAACTTGAGGATCTATTCGCTGCGCCGTCGATGGGTTTGATTTACCAACAACATGTTAAATGACAGCAGCCACAATAGTATACAGAAAAAGTTTAAAAAAACAAAAACAGTATTTAATATACAGTTCCAAAAACACTGAGATAAAAGTTGGTTAAAAAGTTATTGCGGTAAGAAATCGGCCTTGAATTTTGGAAAATACCCGTATATATCAAAAACTTTCGAAGACTATTTCCGAAAATTGAAGTCCCGAAAACTGTCGCGACAGCTAAATTAAAGTCGAAAAAATTAACAGACTTTCGTTAGCGGTTGCATTCTCTTAGGCCTTGCGGCTCTCTTGCGGTATCTTTAGAAGGCCACAATTAACTTTTATATAATATTTAATAATAATAATAATATAAAGGTACTTACACAATATCCTAGTGTTTGGCCGAGTATTTGCTTTTTCAATGCTCCTGCAATTACGACAATGGTCCCTATTGTCTTCTGGCGTGTAATCTATTAAAAATTATAGGCCAATATGTACTTTTCTTCTTACTAGGAGAGCCCGAGGTTTGAACGGATGAAACTTTTTTCACATCTTTTTATATCTTATCGAAAGTAAGTTACTAGTTCAGACAGTTCTACCTTCACTGCCTTCACGCGACCAGTGGACCTAAGAGCTTGAAGGTCCCAAAGCAATAAATATAGAAAAAGTGTTGCATTGAAACCACCCCTTAAACTTTACGACTATGGCGAAACATAAGAAAAATAATTTTCCTAAAAATACTTACTCTTCCCCATTTTCTATCATTCAAGGCTTTTCTACTAAAAAAATATTCTCTCTGCACACAACAACAACCACAACGGTGCAAGCAACAGCAATAAGATCAACGAGCGCAAATCAAATGAAAAGGGT
>NW_016183978.1:0-5366 GCF_001687245.7 Rhagoletis zephyria | reverse complement strand
CCTTTGTGATCTATCATAGAGGTATGAAGAGATCCAACGTAGAAAATTTACGGTAAATTGAAAATATCTCGAAAACGTATCCATAGAAAAAAATTAAATCGATTTTCGGAATCACCGAGCAATTCTACATAGAAATTGGATAGCGGCATCCATAGAACATTTTTACTTTAAATTAGTGTAATCGAAAACTTCTTGGCTTCTGAGAATTGTAATAAGTCAATCATAAAATAATCATAATATAAAAATAAAGTAATAATAATTTTCTTTGAGCGAAAAAATAAAACTCAAATATTAATTATTATTTTTTAATCTTTATTGGTTAAATCGAACAATAAAAATCATTGTAAATTCCAGTATCACGTACGAACAGAAATACGTGTGTATAATTAAAATTGTTTTACGACGATTTAAAATTGTTGATTTTGTTGGTCGAAATATAAAAAATAATTATTATTTTCCGTCCCTGGTAAATTAGGTTCTCACTTTGTCAGAAAGTTAGCCAGCGAAGATCGAAAATCGTATGCAACTCATAATAAGCGCCTTAGCTTATTAGAAATATCGTAATGAAAAATTATCGAGTTTTTTAAGTATTTTTGCTTATTTGCCTACACTTAACTTTGTTTGATCAATTACAGACTGGTGTTGTCTCAAAATTTTCAGTAGAAAAAATTCCAAACAACATCACTGACCAACTATCAAAATTTACAAATCTGTAAATAGACCAATCGCGTGATTTGGCGCCTTGATTCAAAGTGAACAATGTTGTGGCTGTAGCTGAGTGCGCAGATATGCTTGCTTTCAGCAGGGTCCGGTTTCGAATGGCTTTAGACGAAATATGTAATTTTTAATATTTTTTTCTTTTTCTTTCTTAATTACGAAAGAGCCTCTGTGAAGTGCAGAACGAAATCGTATACAAACGAAAATATAAAAAATAAATCTGTTTAAAGTAAACCAAAGATCGTTTGGCGTCAAATCATCTGTGTTTTAGCTTGATTTATTGTTTTGAAGTTAGAACATGAAACTCAAAAGTTTTTCAAGTATAATTTTTCGATATACAAAAGTTGCTTCCTCCGAAAAGGTATTTTTTAAACAACAAAGAGCATACCTCTGTCTCAGAAAAAAATATTCCGCCCATTCAATGCCTACAAGAGCAATCAGCAATAAGGTAAGTGGACACAAAAGAAGATGCTCCATTCGTTCAGCAGAATCACATTGGGGGCATTGCGTCTTTGGTATCAATTAAACCTGCCTTATATAGCTACAGGAAAACTACTCGTTACAGTTAACCCTATAATATTTTAAGTCCTTGTCTTTAGTCCACGGTCCGGGAAACTGTATGCTTGACAAGTTCAGTCAAATTCTTTAAACTTTCGATTTAGTCCGTGATCATACGCATCACTAGCTCAAAGCATTTTTTTCAAAGAATGATCGGGTCGAGGAGGCCCGAGAGAGAGAGAGCTGCGGACGTTTTCACGAATCGGTCGAAACTTCTTCGTTTTTTCATCTGTTTTACACCTCAAGCCTTTTCATATAGAAATTATTCTTGTTTCTATTGGTCATATTGTTCACGGTGTATGCTACTTACGAGCATTTTTCTGCTATAGCGACACGACACTCTTCGTCATACAGAATGTTCCTGCTTGGGTGGTACACTGAGAAAAGAGTTTACTTACGTCAACTAAGTATATTTCTCTCAACACATGATATTATTTGGCTATAGTTACGAAATGATGTGGGTAAGATAAATATTTAGATTAAGCTGACTTTTTTTTTGAGTGTAGTGATCCGACTATACTGCCGAATAATCTTGTAGTGATTAACAGTGTGAGTTCCTTCTTTATAATTGTCGTGTTCCATATGTGCCCCAAACAAATAAATAGACACCGTGACAAAATTCTGCGGTTCTTAAATTACATTAGAGGAACTATATGTGTGTACACTGAGAAAAGAGTTTACTTCCGTCAATTAAATATGGTTTTATCAACACATGATTTAGTTTATATGTATATTAAGCTGACTTTTTTCTTAGTGTATAGGGACAAACATACGCATACATATATATATTTAAGAATGTACATACATAAGTTTGTTTGCATTTTGCTTGGTAACGATTACAACAATGGTCGACTGTGTATAGCTGATGTTCGCCGACAAAGGGTTAAACATTTGGCCATTTCTGGCTTGCAAGTGCCTATGGCGGAACAAAATCAAAGAAACTGCGGTCTTTTATGTGGGACGAATGCTGCAAATCTAAACTGGTCTCCGAAAAATCAAAAGTCATTTCTATCTAGATGAATGGAGAAACCTATTTACCTACATTCATACCCACAATTAAATTTTTGGGTTATAGCCGCTGAAATGTGCAATCGAAAGGTGCGAATGGGTTGCCAAAAATTGTCTTTCAATTATGCTTCGTAATAAAAGTATCGGTTGACACTTGAAAATGAAATCTAGCACGCACAACTGCGTCGTACATACGCATGCTTATGAATGTCCTTTGTGCAACTTCGCCTCCGCCTGGTTGAGTGAAATTTTCTCACACCAATAATTCTAAATAACTCGGCTATAGCCGAATGTATCACCGCATGTTACTTTATTCAATTNATGTTCCTGCTTGGGTGGTACACTGAGAAAAGAGTTTACTTACGTCAACTAAGTATATTTCTCTCAACACATGATATTATTTGGCTATAGTTACGAAATGATGTGGGTAAGATAAATATTTAGATTAAGCTGACTTTTTTTTTGAGTGTAGTGATCCGACTATACTGCCGAATAATCTTGTAGTGATTAACAGTGTGAGTTCCTTCTTTATAATTGTCGTGTTCCATATGTGCCCCAAACAAATAAATAGACACCGTGACAAAATTCTGCGGTTCTTAAATTACATTAGAGGAACTATATGTGTGTACACTGAGAAAAGAGTTTACTTCCGTCAATTAAATATGGTTTTATCAACACATGATTTAGTTTATATGTATATTAAGCTGACTTTTTTCTTAGTGTATAGGGACAAACATACGCATACATATATATATTTAAGAATGTACATACATAAGTTTGTTTGCATTTTGCTTGGTAACGATTACAACAATGGTCGACTGTGTATAGCTGATGTTCGCCGACAAAGGGTTAAACATTTGGCCATTTCTGGCTTGCAAGTGCCTATGGCGGAACAAAATCAAAGAAACTGCGGTCTTTTATGTGGGACGAATGCTGCAAATCTAAACTGGCCTCCGAAAAATCAAAAGTCATTTCTATCTAGATGAAAGTAGAAACCTATTTACCTACATTCATACCCACAATTAAATTTTTGGGTTATAGCCGCTGAAATGTGCAATCGAAAGGTGCGAATGGGTTGCCAAAAATTGTCTTTCAATTATGCTTCGTAATAAAAGTATCGGTTGACACTTGAAAATGAAATCTAGCACGCACAACTGCGTCGTACATACGCATGCTTATGAATGTCCTTTGTGCAACTTCGCCTACGCCTAGTTGAGCCAAATTTTCTCACACCAATAATTCCAAATAACCCGGCTATAGCCGAATGTATCACCGCATGTTTCTTTATTCAATCGACTGGTGATTTTTCTGTGTCATTCATGCAATTCTCGCTTATTCACCAAGACAATGGAGTTTGGCTGCCTTTATACTATACGTTTGCCTTCTTCACAATAACCTATTTATTTATCTATCGTGCACCTTGCTTTACGATCACTGCCAAATTGTAGACACACTGTCTGAGCCAGTTCAGCAATCTAGCAAAAAGGTATGATATGAGCTAGCACAATAACCCATAATAACAATCAATGGCTAAGAGTGAAATTGACACTGCAAACTGGACTAACTGCTGTGCGATGCACACACTTTTCCCTTCTATAATAACTTGTCGACTTGTTCGTATGTATCAACATCATATCTGCCAGGTTGGTTTTATTTTCGTTTTTTGGTTGTTTTTTTTTTTTTTTTTTTTTTGTCAGCAAAGTAAAGAAAAGGACATTCCTCGGTTGATGGGGGCGTGCAAGGAACACCTACCTGTTCGATCGACGGTTGACCATTTTCGCTTGAATGCACTGCACGTGGGAAGATTTTCACAGACAGTCTGTCGTCAGAAATCCAGATAGTTGAGAGTTATTTCAATGCACCTCCAATCGCTAGCATTAATTTATTTTAATTGTTCAAGTGATTTTTCACACATCAGTTCGGTACCGAAATCAAAGTGTCGATCTTACATATGTATGTACATATGTAACATCGGCAAGGTGTAAAGTAGGTTTAAAGGGGGGAATGATCAACGTGTCGGCATTAATTTCATTGTTGTCGCAGTAATTGTAGTGTAGATCACTTTTGACATGATCGCTTAGGTTGTTATTTGCTTAAGATTTTTTTTTATCAAAATTTATTGGTTTAATTTGTCACTTCCATAAAAGAGTATAAATCGAGTAAAATCAACAGCAAACTTGTCAATAGCATTTGATTGAAGGACAATATAAATCAGGTAAGTATGCATGTACCTATACATATGTACATATAAATGTGATGTTTTCCACGAAAATTTGACGTCTTTTATTGCCTGGACCGTAGAACGATTTTGTATGAAGTTTAAGGCTTTTTAACAAAACCGCCTTAAGCCTTAAAAATGGCGAGTACTCGAAATATTATTTTATTTGCATACAAACAGGGCCATCTGGAGCCGGACTGGACCCCGGCGAATGTGTAATCGGCAGGCCCTTTGAGGAGGAATCTTTTTTTTTTAGTAAGTTCCCGGAAACTTTCTGACGGACGTACGTAAAATAANTGATTTTTCACACATCAGTTCGGTACCGAAATCAAAGTGTCGATCTTACATGCATACATATGTAACATCGGCAAGGTGTAAAGTAGGTTTAAAGGGGGGAATGATCAACGTGTCGGCATTAATTTCATTGTTGTCGCAGTAATTGTAGTGTAGATCACTTTTGACATGATCGCTTAGGTTGTTATTTGCTTAAGATTTTTTTTTATCAAAATTTATTGGTTTAATTTGTCACTTCCATAAAAGAGTATAAATCGAGTAAAATCAACAGCAAACTTGTCAATAGCATTTGATTGAAGGACAATATAAATCAGGTAAGTATGCATGTACCTATACATATGTACATATAAATGTGATGTTTTCCACGAAAATTTGACGTCTTTTATTGCCTGGACCGTAGAACGATTTTGTATGAAGTTTAAGGCTTTTTAACAAAACCGCCTTAAGCCTTAAAAATGGCGAGTACTCGAAATATTATTTTATTTGCATACAAACAGGGCCATCTGGAGCCGGACTGGACCCCGGCGAATGTGTAATCGGCAGGCCCTTTGAGGAGGAATCTTTTTTTTTT
>NW_016183977.1:4404-5366 GCF_001687245.7 Rhagoletis zephyria | reverse complement strand
CGCACGCCGGGACCAACCGAAATTGAACGGCTTGCGTATGAAGCTAATACTACATTTACATTGAGCACAAATTTGGGCGAAAAATCTGAAATGCGAAGCCAAATCATACATTTCTCCATACAAATTCGTATCTCCAAAATGACGCATTTCAACACATTTAATCAAAATGACAAAGCAAATGCATCCCAATTTCTGAACTTTTTTATTGAACATACTCAAAAACAAAAGCTCTCCAAAAGCTTTTGTTTGTTTTTGACATTTTGAAATTTTAAAATCAAAACAAACTCAACGTAATAAATAAATCTTTGATATTTGTGTATAAAAATTGTTAATTTACGCATAAATTCGCAAATTTTAGTTAAAGCAATGAATAATTGTCTCCTTTGTGTCCAAAACTATAGGCCTGAAGTCTTTGTTTACATTAATTTTGTTTTTCTTTTCCGTTTTCAATTGATGAGAAGGTAAACGAAATGCGAATCAAGCAGTGCAAACGCCTTCAAATGACTGATTTCAAAGCACGCATTTGGGGCCAATGAAAATGTAATATAACTCAATTTCCAATTTTTGTTCTGCGTGACATTTTGATTTGACGTTTCGCTCAATGAAATCATATGCAAACGTACGCAAGGCAATTTCCGGTGACGCAAAAAAAAAATCCAACGCCGTGCGTACCAAAATGCAATCTGCGAATATTAGGTTAGCCCATTAGCACATACAAATAATATTCGATTTCAATCGAAAAGATATTAAACATCTTGAAATTAGTACACCACATAAAGTTTTTCTGATACTGATGTATTGGTAAATGATGCAGACATAATTGAATTTCAATTTCGCAATTGAGGCTGAGTGAAGGTAACTTCAAAAACTGTAGCAATAAAGATTTGGGATCAAGTAAGTTTGATTAAAAATGGATTCCGCAGCAGCTGAGCGCAAATTTTTTGATTTAGCATTAATAAAAA
>NW_016183977.1:0-1535 GCF_001687245.7 Rhagoletis zephyria | reverse complement strand
CCCGACTTAGCCATACCGGATTAACTTGCTTTGTGTGCACAGGGAAATTCCAGCATAACTTAATTAATCACCAAACCTACTTGATCAAATTAAGAGTTAATGATTAAAAATTATTTTTTTAATCGCTGTTACGATTAACTGTTTAGTCAGATTAAAATTAATCATGATTAACTGTGATCAGATTGAATTTAATCGAATTAACTAACTGATTAAAACATCAATCGATTAATTCCAACATTGATTTCACATACATATCACTATACCAAGTTTCAGTTCTCCCCCACAAATACTTCCAGAGATATGTATGTAATATGAAAATTCCAATTTGTATGGAAGGGGCCTTGAGTTACCGGACTTACTTTCGGTCTAAGACCATCCTTCCGAAATCCGTAGTAAGCGTACTAAATTTCGTTCTGATCGGAAAGCCGGTTAAGGAACTAGCCTATTTTTCAATCCAGGTCATAAACCAGCTTTGAGCAAAATTTCATTTTGAAACAGGTGGCAATTCTTAAAAAAGTAGCCTATTTTCCAGTCTAGGTCATAAGCTATCTGTGTGCAAACTTTCATGCAAATCCATTCAGTCGTTCCCGCATATTAAATAAACCAAACTTTTTAAAAGTTGGCAACTCTTAAACCAATCTGGCCCATAAGCTATCTGTGTACAAATTTTCATGCAAATCCGTTCAGTCGTTTCCGCGTGATGATTTCCCAAACATCCAAACATACAAACTTTCACATATATAATATTATTAAGATAAAGTAATAAAACATTGTCAGTTATTTTTTTAGTACTAACTATAAAGGTCGCAAGGAATGCCGAACTCGAACTGCGGGAGTCAGGGTGCTCGGAAATCGCCACCATAATGGAAAACAAGAGTGGCCAACGTTTTGTGCAACTTAGTGGAACAGCCATTAGGGCCCTCTACCAAACGATAACTAAACGCTAGAATCCATACTTGGTAGCCAAAATACACCGTCCGACAAAACATTGTACATACATAGTTATGAGAAAATCCAACAAACTTGAGAAAATGCGGACAAAAATAAGTTACAGGTGTCGCACTACACCCAGAAAATGGTTTAGTTATAATTACCAAGATTTGGTTATATTGACCAAGTAACAAAGTTGGATATGGCGAAATAAATATCTAGTTCACGAAAGTCTGCAATTTACTTGAGACTTCTAGTTGGGACAAATGTATATTTGTTAATAATTACAAAACGACTACCTGATTGGACAATATTGTTAGTTGAATAAAATCATTGTTGAGCAAATATAAAAAATGCTTTGGATGATACCAGTTGTCAGTTAATTTTGTGAACTTGCTGTAGGCTTGAATCAGCTAACCGTTTATTATTGAAAAAAACTAACCGTTTATTATTGGAAACGATTCATTAAGTGGGACTGTGTGCTCTGCGCTCTTCGTATATGAAACACAAATGTGCTCAGAGAGCGCTCAGCATTCTTCAGGGGTGGCTCACAAGCATGAATATGTTCCGCTCTCAAACCAAATCGGTGTTGCCTCAACTAAGAT
>NW_016183975.1:0-5367 GCF_001687245.7 Rhagoletis zephyria | reverse complement strand
ACGAATTGTTTCACCATTAAATCTTCTCATTTGAGACCTATTTATCAGCCGCATAGCCTTTTTTTATAAATTTCACTAGGAATTGCTATCAAGGTGTTCTGTGAGATCCAATGACCAGGCTAATGGCACTTTTTCGTCATTTTGGTCCTAAAATAAGTTGAAAACAAATGTTTTTTGGACAAAAAGTATAACACACTTGATTTTGAGACTTGCCTAATACCTTCCTAGGTACGAACAAGATTTTTGCACCAAACCTATTCGGAAGAACGAATAAATTCTACTTTTTTCTCATTCCTTCATAAAAAAACCTAAAACCTAACCCATGTTCAGTCGTCGCCTTTTTAGGGTGGAGGTGTACAAAATTCAATTTCTCAGAAACGGATGTACCTATCGAAACCAAATATTGAACATTCTTCTTCTTCTTCTTATTTGGCGCTGTAACCGCATAAGCGATTTTTGCCGAGTTCAACAAAGCACGACAGTCGTTTCTTTTCTGTGCCAACTGACGCCAATTGGAAATGCCAAGTGAAGCCAAGTCCTTCTCCACCTGGTCTTTCCATCTCAGTGGGGGGTTTTGTCTTCCTCTGCTATCACCGGCGGTTTCCGAGTTAAATACTTTCAGAGCTGGAGCGTCGGTGTCCATTCGAGCGACATGACCAAGCCAGCGGAGCCCGTTTAGTTTAATTCGCTGCACTATATCCATGTCCTTGTAAAGCTCATACAGTTCATCTTTGAATCGCATGTGATACTCGCCGTCGTCAGCTCGTAAAGGTCCGCAAATCTTCCGCAAAATCTTTCTCTCAAATACTCCAAGAGCCGCCTCATCGGATGTTGTCATTGTCCATGCTTCTGCGCCATATACCAGCACGGACATGATCAATGACTTATATAGTGTGGTTTTCGTACCTTGAGTACGTCCCACTATAAGACTCACCTTTCAGGTAAATTATAAGATAATGGGCCTTATGTATAAAAAGTGGGCTTAAGCTCAGATTCAGTTTTTCCACTGAAGGGGTGAGCTCAAGCTCAAGAATTTGTTCTGAAAATTGATTCGGAGCTTAAACTCACTTATTATGCATGAGGCCTAATATGTTATAAGCCGCGCCCACCGCTAACGCAAGCATACAAAAACGCGTCCTTTGAGATCGTACTTGTACGCGTAAAAGAGATTTTAAGAGTTAAATATCAAAGCTATCTATTTGTATGGAGTCTATAGCTCTGCAATAATCACGCCTGATAAAACCAAAATCAATTTTTTCAAGGTTTTTTGTTACGAAATGCAATAACGAAAGAGTCCTGGTTTGTATTAGATCAGTAATAAATCAGTTATATCTTGGGTTAACATCGCAGTTTTAGTTTTTGATAACTGCTACAAATTCGATATATATATNGAAGAAGAAGTCTTCTTGTATGGCATCGTCGAAAGGCTTTCATATTTTTACTACTTTATTCTCTCGGGACCTGGTACTCAAAGTAGCTGACTATTATTGTACTTAGCAAGTGCGTTAAGGTTGTAAATGAACTGAAGGACTAGAGGTAATTTGCCCCATAGTGTAAAGCAGTCTTGAGTGCCGCCTGACTGTCGCTAAGGATTAAAATTCTCTCATTACAGTAGTTTCTACCCAAGTACATTCTGCATGTGTCTTATAGCCAAGACGTTGGCTTGAAAAATGCTCGGAAAGTTTTCCATTTCCACGGATAGTCTCATGTGAGGCCCATAAATACCAGTCCGAATACCTTTTGAGTTGTTGGAGCCATCCGAGGCCCATAAATACCAGTCCGAATACCTTTTGAGTTGTTGGAGCCATCTGCATAAAACTTGCATGTACATCTCCATAATTCAGTAAGTCCAGGTTACTTTGCTGCAGAACTATATTTCAAATTTCTTCTCGAAAGCAACTACCTTGTTCCTATCTTCTCTGGGGAAGTGGTATGATTGGACCTGGGTTCTTAACATTTCCATATTCATGTATAATAATACCTTTCATCTGCCAAAGCCATATCTGGAAAAGTATAAGAGAGTACGCTAGGCTATCCTAGGTTATCTATAGGTTCTAGAATCACCACTGGTGCTCTCGCCGGACATATGCGCATCATAATGCATACACAGGCCAAGCGACTGCCCATAAGTATGTATGTAGACCAATTAAATATCCACTCAAGTATCATAATGTATTTTACACATGTGTATGAATATACTTAAATAAAAGCTCATTTAGTAAAACTAGTTCAAGGGTCATATTTATTTAAAAAGTATGTCACATATACATAAGAAGATAAATGAAAAATAATAAATAAGATATTTAGCAATCAACTTACACGCCACTCTTAGATATACTTTAAGATCGTTTCAATATATATATATATATCTATATGTATAAAGCCACAGCGACTTCCTCTATATATGTGTNTATATATATATATATATATATCTATATGTATAAAGCCACAGCGACTTCCTCTATATATGTGTGTAGATAATCTTCACAAAGCGTTTATTAACATGGTGAAACATTGTGCTTTCAAGAGTCCAGTTGATCACTCGAACATATGCCATTTATATGTATGTACTTCAAATTTACGATGGGTTTATATATGTATGTACATATTTATGATATGCGCGTATATAATGAAATAAGTATGTAGCAGCGTCTTTGAAACAATCGACATCTGAAGCATTTCTAATCAAACCCTACGGTCATAAAAACCTACACTTACAAATTAACTTATGACTCGAAGATAACAATTTCCAGCTCTAACTTAGCAATCTTAAAAGGCTATTCCTCCGTTCGGAGCTGAAAATTTTGTTAATTGTGTTGCGGCCGCTTAGCTGATCGCGTAATGTACCGCAACAAAATGAACGTGAGTGTTGCAGTCCTTTTGGCCACTTCATTGGCCTTCATTGTATCCTGTGAAGCGGCAACACACGGCATTCCACCACTCTTTGGAGAGAATCCTTCCGCACGCATCGTAGATGGGAAAATTGTTGCCTCCGGTGCAGCGCGTGCAGTCCTGGACTATCGGCTGCCGAACACAACTGAACCTGTGCACTACGACGTCGAAGTGACAACGAATGTGCACAATGGCACAACGGCATTCAATGGTACAGTTAAAATTCAAATAAACGTTAACGAAGATACAAGAACAATAGTTTTGCATGCGCGTCAGCTAAGTAATTTCACGGCAACTATTTCAAACGCTTCGGTAACGGGAGGACAAATTCAAGCGTTAAATATCTCATATGAAGAGGAACGAGAATTTCTCAGCTTAACGCCAACGAACCAATCGTTAACGTTCAATAAAGGCAGCAGCTGGGTTTTGACCATCGCCTATCAAGGTGAATTGCGTACTGATAACGGTGGATTTTACTTATCCACCTACGATGATGACAACGGCACGGAACGGTGAGTGCACACTTGTTTTATATCGCAGGCATTTTTTTTTATATGCAGAATTTCATATATTCCGTACCTTCAGGTATATAGCAACGACGCAATTCGAGTCGACCGATGCGCGCCATGCCTTCCCTTGCTACGACGAGCCAGCCAAGCGTGCAACATTCTCCATCGTTATTAATCATGATCCCTCATATAATGCCATATCGAATATGCCTTTGGACGAGGAGGCGAGCAGGTAGAGTGCATTATTATCTTTTGAAAAAAAAATGTAAAGCAATGACATGTTCCTTTTTTCTCATTTAGACCCGGCTACTCTGTCTTCCAGAAGACGGTTAATATGCCCACTTACTTGGTAGCGTTTATTGTGTCCGATTTTGAATATTCAGAAGGCGTACTGTATTCACGCCCACAACGTGTTTACACACGACCAGGCACTGTAAGCGGTCAGGAATTCGGTTTGGTTTCCGGTTTGTTGCTGCTGCAGCGACTTATCGAATACTATGATGTGGATTTCGCACTACCAAAAATGTATCAAGTAGGCGTGCCAGATTTTGCAGCTGGTGCCATGGAAAACTGGGGTTTAGTTACATATCGCGAAGAATATATAATATATAATAAGAACACATCCACAACTAGTACACAAACAAATATTGCCACAATCATCGCACACGAATACTGTCATCAGTGGTTTGGTAATTTGGTAGCCATTAAATGGTGGACGTACCTTTGGCTTAAGGAAGGTTTTGCCACCTTGTTCTCCTGGCAGGCAACCGATGCGGTAAGCGCTTGAAAGGGATATTTTACTAGCTTAAGGCTGCTTTTATTTTCAATTTTGTTTTCTTTACACCTACTAGGCCTATCCTGAATGGGATATCTATCAGATGTTCCTCACCGACGACTATCAACGCGCACTTACCGCCGATGGTACAGGTCTAATGAATCCAATGAGTCATTATGTGCAAACGCCATCTGAGATCTCCAGCCGCTATNAACGGTTACGGTCCCTGATTTTACTAAATTTTAGTGGATTAGAGTTCGCATATCTTCTTTAAGAAATCTCTAGCGAGATACAGCTAGCAAACGTAGAGTAATATCAGAAGATATGCCAATTAATACAAATTTACTAGATAACACGGCCACAAAAAAAAATTCGGGGTTCGGGTAGCAGACTAATTTTTCTACATGTATGTATTTTGATGCGCTGACCATGAATCTGAAGTCGGTTTTACTCTAACACATCAGAAATTGAGGTAAGGAAAAATTCTTGATGTGAGTGAGTGAAACAGACTTCCGATTAGGGATATTCCTGAAGTCTAGCAAAGCCCTTGCATGTTGCGCAGATTGCACGGTTTTCAAAGCTGTTCCATGGGGACCGTGCAAGCCGTGCACCGTGTAAGGGTTTTGCAAAACTTCGAGAATACCTCTATTTCTTTTTTTTGCCGAACTTGGGACTTGCTTTTTATATTTTTCGTCAAATCTTCGGCATTTACAGTCGAATCTTAAATTATCATATACATATTCATGCCTTTTCCTCGAGAAAACACTTTTTTATGTTTCAAAATTCATTGATCTCAGTTCTTATCACCCTAATGTCAGTAAATTAAAACTATCCCAAAGTCATTAAGCTTTTGCCAAGAAAGTATTTCCATTATTCCGGTATAACTATTAAAAAAATAATAAAGCATGTACGTAGGTTTCAAAGAAAAATGTACAAAAGTAACCCCGTAGGTTCATCAAAAAAAAATTCCCCAAGTTGCCTTACAAAACTACTTTAGACTCGAGGGTGCACGGCATATTATTTTCCTGTAAGTGGGTGCAGTCTAATGTATATGGAAGACTAAAAATGACTTTTTATAAAAAGACTTGAGAGAAATGAACTACAAAGAGTGTTAGGTGAATAGGGTTAGCTTGGAGCTATAGTTTTAGTTAGCTTAAAAAGTTGTATTTAAAATCAAATTAAATTTTTGTT
>NW_016183974.1:0-5367 GCF_001687245.7 Rhagoletis zephyria | reverse complement strand
CACCTTGAATAGTGTCCCAAATAATATTCCTTTTTAGAAGCACTGTTAGAACTGTTAAGGGCTTAATAGGCAACTTAATTCACAAGAAAAGCTCGCAACTGCTAACAACTTCATCAGGGCAAACTTTAAAACAAAAGAAAATTAAATAAAAAACTAAAATGAAAATAAAGAAAATAAAAATATTTTTTTAAATTATAACAATCAAACGTATCTTTTCATTTCAAAACAATAAAATGAAGAGTTAAAGTAAAAAAAACTAATCTAAAAATGAGGAAATAATACTTAAAAATAAAAGAATAAATATTATTATTTTTATAACAAAATCTAGATATTGAAAGAAAATCTAATTAAAAAAAGACCAAAAAATTAAAATAAGATCCTAAAAATGAAATGAAATAAAAACATACCCATATTTTTATTTTTTTTCTTAAAAAATCTGAAAATTAAAAGAAAGTGAAATTAAGAACAAAAAACCAAATTGAATTTAAAAAAGATAAAAGTTACAGTAAATGCAAAAAACTATATATATATATTTTTTAATGCATATACATATTTTTTTAAACCATAAAATAAAAAAAATAAAATGAAACTAAAAAAATTGATTTAAAAAGAAAAATACTAATGATTCCATTAAGATTAATTAGGAATAAAATAATACAATTTTAGAAAATATTTTTGTTTTTTAAACAATAAAATCTAAACATAAAAAACTTAAATTCAAAAAATTGATTTAAAAGTGAGAAATAAAATCAGTTCCTAAAAATGAAATGAAACAAAAAAAATATTCCTTTTTTTTAAAGAACATTTTAAAGTAAAAATAAAATGCAATTAAGAAACAAAATTAAATTTAAAGAGAAAAAATTTACAAACTAAATTTCTAAAAATTAAATTAAATTAAAGAATATATATATTTATATCTATGTATACACATGTATACATAAAATATAAAAATTGAAACAAAATTTAATTCAAAAATAAAAACAAATATATAGAACAAAGAAAAAACTTCAACCGACTGAGACTCGAACTCGGGTCTCTCAAATGGCACACCTGCGGCCATTTTTACTGTTGGAACGACGCGACCTAAAATCCCAAAATAGATTTCAACCACGAGTGGTGAATGAGGGATCTTTTTTATAAGACTTTTTCCTATCTTAAACTTATAATCCAGCTCTCTATACAAGAAATAGTTTTCATTATAAATATTTGTTGCTTGAAAAAGTACTTTGGTTTTGCTGTAAACCATCTTGAAGAAATAAATATAAGTACGAGCATTTTCTTTAAACTCATTTAAGAAATTGTGATAAAAGAAAATTTGTTTTACATTTCTTGTGCGTCATTTATATTAAGTTTTCGTGTTTCTTCAGAGCTGGAAACAGCCCTTTAGCCAGAATTGCCCTATATACTCAAAAAGTCGATCCATACTAATCTATGCATATAGGTTTGTCTATACTCATGTGCTTTCCTTGGTATGTTAATAGATACAGAAATTTGTAAATTAATGGCGCTTAAGCCAAGCTTTGTAGTTTAGTGAGCAAACAAACAAGCGCGTATACATTTATATGTAAATAAATATATTTATGAGTGCTGAGCATACATACATATGTACGTATCTATGTGTATGTATGTATGTATGTTCAAAGATTTCAAACCGCGTGGGCACAAATTTT
This sequence comes from Rhagoletis zephyria, assembly GCF_001687245.7. Lineage (NCBI taxonomy): Eukaryota > Metazoa > Arthropoda > Insecta > Diptera > Tephritidae > Rhagoletis > Rhagoletis zephyria. Next base: position 3,697 of record NW_016183974.1, on the reverse strand, counting down.
CTTTCAATTGGTTGCTATGCTTTCTGCTGCTCTTCTCTTCACCTATCTACTGACATGCTTTTAACACCTTTTTTGGATGCATTCGTGTGGAAAGAAAAATATTAATTTCTTCACATTTTAAACTGGCTTAAATGCTAAGCATGTTAACAAATGAAAACACAACTAATGTAAATCTAGATTATAAAGCATGTATCGAAAACAATGGAATTAAAAGAAGAGCCGATGACACGGCAAGTTGGTCTTTTTTTATATGTGTGGGATTAAGTGTTTTAATTTACTGAAAAAGGCACACATATTTATCTAAGCAGCAGGTTTTAAAATTCACACAGCTGCATTCGCTCTTCATTCATAAATTTACGGTTTCTATGTTTTCTTAAATTTTTTGAGTCCACTCTTTACTGTTGTCACATCATAACTTGCATTTAAGCGTATTAAATTGATGTTGCAACTTTACGTAAATTTTTTGAGAAAATTAAAGTTATGTCGATACTCTTAAGAAATTCACTCTTCACTACACTCAAGTGTATACATACATACATACGTACTATATATTTTCATTTTCAATTGATTTTCAAACGCCAAACCAACGCCTAATCAAATATTCAAAAGCAATTTACTTTATTGAGCGCGCGTGTAAGCCAACGGCAGGGCGAAGAAGATATGAGATGAGATGTACGTCAGAAGCACAAATAAGTGAAGCTGAGCAATCAACAGTGGCCGATGGCGAATGGCAGATGGCAACTGTGAGTGGCTGGCTGCCTGACCAAGGAAGCTCAGTAGCACAGCTACAGGCGATTAAATTGTAATTTTGTTGTATTTTAGATTATCAGGCAATTGAAAAGCTTCCGAGAGTTAAGCATTTTCGATGCGGAAAATTGTGGTTTCAATTTCATGGAGATTTTAAAAGAACGTTGCGGACACGTGGGACTTTATTTCAAAGCACAAAGTATTTCTTCATAAATAGTGTTTTTTTTTTGTTGTTTTAGTTTTATTGATGACGTGGGCGGCTATAATAATTACATAGTTATTACTAGGAAAATCCTTGGCTTTTTGTTTTAGTTGCTGCTTAAGTGATTAATTAAAAGATTAGGTTTTATTGCGAATATTTTTAAATCAGTCAAGTTGGGAAATTAAATGAGTAGTTTAAACTGAAATGAAATTTAAGCCTACGCCAATTTATTTATTCATCTGCATTTTTTTGTACATTAATATAAACTATGGCACATGTCAGCTCTCCGTATATTGTCTTTAACACTTAATATAAACTATGGCACATGTCAGCTCTCCGTATATTGTCTTTAACAAGGACCCTAGGGACCTATGACGTTTTCAATGACGGGGAATTTTAATCCGATTCGACCTAACCGCCGCAGCCCTCGGGACTTTTATAAATTGAATCTCTAGAATCTACTTAAATAGCCTTCAATAAGATTTTGTGATATCGTCTATCATAATCACCGTATTGAGGTCATTATAGCGTCGATGAGACCATTGGGATCTGCAGGGCTGTTCTAAATATCTTCACGTAATTTATTAAATTTAAATATATCCACATACATTCTGCAACATTACCCTTAAAAGTTTACTCAGGTACAAAACAATTCACTGACACTTTGGATTTAGCCATAGCTCTTATTTCCACCTCTACATGGCCATGAATCCCAGGGCTTTCCCAGATTGTGTAATCGTTTTTCATTTAAAGCCGGCACATTTTTATTTTCTTCTATACCCTTACGTCGGAAAAAAGGATTTTTCTTAACAGCGGTCGTCCCTCGGCAGGCAATGGCATACCTCCGAATGTATTTCTGCCATGAAAAACAGCTTCTCATAAAAATACAATCGCCGTTCGGAGTGGGCGTAAAACTGTAGGTCCCTCCGCTTTGTGTGACAACATCAAGACGCACGCCACAAGTCGGAGGAGAAGCTCGGCCAAACACTAACATATGTGTAAGCGCCAATCTATTATTATTATTATTGTACCCTTACAACTAGGGCAACAGTTAGGTGAAACCACGCCTAGCCTCATGGCGGGAAAATAAAGTAGGCAGTGGCTCGCAATAGTTATACAAAAGAGTAGGATATTTTTTGCTTGTTAAAGCGTAAGATGAACGATAAGCGTTTATTGTTATAGCAAAGAAAGGTTATTCTGGGGGTTTCAGTGGATCAAACTATTTCAAGATGGCCATTATTATTACTATTAGTACTTCTGGNGCCTAGCCTCATGGCGGGAAAATAAAGTAGGCAGTGGCTCGCAATAGTTACAAAAGAGTAGGATATTTTTTGCTAGTTAAAGCATAAGATGAACGATAAGCGTTTATTGTTATAGCAAAGAAAGGTTATTCTGGGGGTTTCAGTGGATCAAACTATTTCGAGGCGGCCATTATTATTATTATTAGTACTTCTCTCCATATGCACCGCGACATCTAAAGTAACATGTTCCAAGGGCAATATATTCCAAATTTTAAAAGGATTAAATGTTGCACCACGCAAGTGAGCTAGTTTGCGTCTGGCGAGAAAGGCAATGTATACTGGCGTTTCTCACTTCAGCGACAGACGTTTGTTTCCGAGAGATTAATTTTACTGAGGTGATATCGAAGAAAGCAGGGTCCCGTGTAGTGCCCCGTGAGAGTTTAGAGGTCCTCTCTGCCTAAATTTCTTTGAAGCTGCTTTTGAAGGACAGATAAATCGTTTGGCTTGTCTCTTCCCTGCACATTCCATTCATTGTCTGTTGAAAATTTTGTCTACCCAGTTATTCATGGCCCCCTTTATGTGTGTTTTGGTGAGCCACAAAAGGCAATCATATACTACTTGAGAATTCGTTTTGTGGGACTTCAGGGCCAGTAAGGCTGCCTGACTGTCCGATATAATGCAAATATATTTCTAAGCAGTTGAAGAAGTATAAGTTCGGGTAAAACCGAATTATTAATATACCCGGCGCAGGTATCAAATGCAGTATATTTTGCTTTGCTGCCTTTATGCTTAAGTGTACATTTAAGATACCTACCCTTAAATGCGCATTAGCGGCATTATTTTTAACATTTATAAGGAAACTCCTCCGATAGGTGCATTCAACATACCTGCACATTGGCGATACCTGCCTTAAAAATTGTGCAACTATTATTAACTATCAAAGAAAGTATTAGGTTTACCTGCACTGGCCCTACAATTACCTAATTTTATAAGCTTTTATTTATTTTGCTCATCTCGCAGAACAACGAAAATGGCTATCAATTAATGTAGTTATATAGATAATTAGATACCATTCGGTAAAAATTTCGCTCGCAGTAATTTCTACGTGGTAAGTGCTCCTCCATTATTTGGTTTCATAGGGATTCGGATACCTTCCTCATTGAAGTAGTAAAGTAAATTCGCTTAAGTGCTTTTTTCGGTTAAGTGCACAAGTTTTTCGTGCAAAGAAGGATGGGCAGCTAAGCAAAATATACTCTATCGTCATTTCAACTTTCTCTGAAATACCTTTGCATGATAAGTAGGGGTGTTTACCCGATTTTAAACGTTTTCGATAATATGCAGAGTTAGACTTAATGATATAATTGAACCTAGTTAGGTAGATGGTTCCGTGCGCAGAAGTGGAAAACTTTTGACTGCCATTCACCTGGGAGTGGCCAGAAGCGATTCTTGTGCGTACGGTTCAAATCGCAGCTCACAACGTCCGGATATTTATATCCACGTATCCTCT
>NW_016183972.1:0-5368 GCF_001687245.7 Rhagoletis zephyria | reverse complement strand
AACTTCACATTTTAAATACAGTGTAAATTTATTTAGTCGTCGACAACAATAGCTTCTGTCTGGATATGCATTTTTACTGTTTAAAAACTCCTCTAGTCTATCCTTGACCATGAGATTAATTGTCTTTATTAAAACAGATATCAGAGATATCGGTCGAAAATTCTTATAATCACTTAAGTCCTTATCTGCCTTGGGTATCGGTACCACCCTTATTCTACGCAGTGAGTCCTCAATTTAACAATTTTGAAAAGCATCATTAAAAGAAATTAGTAGGTTTTTCTGCGCCGTTTCCGACAGAGCTCGTAGCATTTCGTAAGTGATCTGATCACACCCCCCTGCTGACCTTTTCGTTTTCTTTTTCAGAACATTTCTAAGTTTCTAAGGCACCCAGGACTCCAGGACTTCCACTTTTTATGCATTTTCGTTATTATTGGTATTTGCATCTTGTCTAACCTGATTTTCAGATACTGCAGGTACACTCTATTGTTCGTGTCGTCCCACTGTTGCTTACATTCCGAAGATTCCGCATTTTTAACATTTTTTAAGAATTTGTCCAGTGTCCAGCTTGGTAGTGCCTAAGTTGTTAATCAGAAGTTTTTTAGCAAGGAAAACAGGATTACTTTTTTCAATCTTACTAAGTTTATCACAATGGGGTAGTGGTGGCTGCCACCTAATTGACAGGGAACTACTTTCCACGTTGTATTTGTTGCAATGTTAGTGAGAGTTAGGTCCAATACAGAACCACTAGCAGCTCCTAAGTTCGCTTTGAAGGTTATTGACCCATTGTTCAAATAGATATAGCTTGAGTTATTCACAAAGTTTCTAAAAAAGTAGCCTCTACTGGATTCAAAATCATCTCCCCACTCAGGTGTCCTAGCGTTAAAGTCCCCACATATCAGAACGTTCTGATATACTTCCAATGCAGTAAAAAGTCTCGATATTGCCTCCTTAAAAACCCCACGCTTAAGGATGGCTCAAAGTACACAGCACATATTACCAAGTTTCGAGCAAGGTTACAAGTTTGAACAATACATATGTCATGATTTGTATCAAAATTTATCTTACGGAATTTGATGGATTTTCTAAGGCCTATGGAGAGATGGATAGACCTGTACATAAGAAACGGGATTCCTCGTGACTACCTCTCAATATATCGACGTTGCCTTACACAATGTCACTCCAGAGGCAATAGTTAAGTCTATTCATAATCTGGGGGTTGAAACCAACGTAATAAGGCTTATCTACAGCTTACTGTGTGACAGAACTGTCGCGGCAAAGTGGGGGAGCGCCTCCACTCAGCGCAGAGACCATAGTGGCACACCGCAAGGTGGTGTTCTCTCTCCCCTGCTATAAATTGCGGTTGTAAACGACCTCCTAGAATGACTGGAAAAGACGAATGTCGGGTGACCGCTTATGTATATGATGTGGATCTTTTGGTCAAGGGACGATTTCTATACACCCTTTTTTTCTGCTTCAGGTAACTAGGTGGGTGATTAACGGCGGCGTCGCAGTAAATCCCAGAAAAACGGAATTTGTCTTGTTTACCACGAAGTACAATGTGGCCCTTCCCTCGAGAGCTGCTGTGGAAGCCTAACCTTGAGGAAAGGGTAAAAAGGCGTCGTTTGTCTTGTACTGCTGTAGGGGAGCTAGCGGTAAAAGGTAAGGTCTTTCGCCCAAACTAATTCATTAGTTCTATGGAACCAGATTTAAGTTTATCTTGTTTCGCGGAGCCCTTGTCTGGTGAAACCCGCTAGAGAAAGATACACTTTTAAAAAACCTATACTGAGGATATTGCATACAGAATTGTAGTAGTACGAGCTGCTATTTGGCTAAGGGAAACCGGGTGGTAACACTCTGGAGTTCTGGGCTTTGACTTCGCCCTGAACACATAGATTACAGTGCCTCCGAAATGTCTCCCAGAAGCTCCTTCTCTACCTATATTCCCTCACTGGGGTAGGGCGGGGTTACTAAGCCTTCCGGATTTCTGTGGTGTTTTTCAGGTGGAAAAAGCTGCCATCAAGGAAGGCGGCTAAAGGGTATGATGGTGCGTTAGAAATTGGTAAAGAACATGTGACTTCTTTATCCATCGTGCCAGAGTACTTCTTCTGGTGTTGGAAAGGCGCCCTTAAAACGTTATCCCCAGATAAGGAGCAACTAGGGGCGTCTCTGTCCTCATGCGGTACACTCTTGGATGGGTGTACCTAGTGTGAGCTCGGCGAGCGCTAGACTAACCATGCTTCGCACTCGCGATAATAAAATTGCATACTTTAATAAAATGGACAAAAGAAAGTGATGTTCCTTTTGTGACATAAAAAACAAAAAACAGAAACACATGCGTTCAATGAAGTGTAGTGCAGTGGCAAGAATGATAGAATACAAGATTGCGCCGTCCTGGGCGTTGACATTTGTGTACCACACGTAAACAAAGAATAGAGCGAAAAGAAGAACGAGTTGAAACTGCCAAAGCAGTTCACTTTACAGCGAAAAACGTGTTTTAATTTTGCTAATTGCGAAAATATTGCATTTTTCACCTAATCTATAAGAGAACAGTGAATATTTTAGTGCACTCCATTGCTTTGCAATTTAGGCTGCTTCAGCAAACGTTTTAGTGCACTCCATTGCTTTGCAATTAAGGCTGCTGCAGAAAACTGCGGCAGCATCTCAGCTGGATTGATTGGTTAACTTGCTAATGGAGGCTGCTTGGAGCAGAAGCAAAATCATTGTGAGGAAATGCTGTCAATGTAATAATAAAGAAACATTTCGAGAACGGCTTTGCCGTGCCCTATGTACACAAAATGCAGCGATTCGTTCCCGCGCTACACTTGCATCTACGCTTCTTGCATCTTGACGGCTGTCGCAATTTAACACACATCACTTCATTGTATTAGTTTTTACGCAGTCTGCATCTCTAAAATCACTCACAAATTGCAAGTTAACACAATTTAAACTGATTTTTCACTTATAATTCAAATTTCTCTTTCGCTGATTTGTAAACAAAGGTTTATTTACAAGTTACCACAAGTGTCAAAATCGGCAAAACCAAAGTAGCGGTACCACTGACGGCGCCACCTTTGTTCGCTGCACCGTGGTGCAGTGGTGGCAAACTATCGATGGCACTATCGATACTATTCATGGTTTTGGTTGTTTTCACTATCGATAGTTTTGAATCATGAACCAACGACTACAGATCACCTAATCAGCCATTGTTGTATTTGTAATCGATTTTCAGAAAAAAGTTTTCGTAGCGTTTTTGACGTTTTTCGGTTTTATTTACACCGTCTTCTACCTCTTCGTAGTGATTTTTTAGCGATTGAATGATGAATATAAAATGAAGTGCTGTGTGATTGGAACAAGTTTGTGCGTATGTTTGGTAGGGTTGTGTGCTGCATTATTATTAGTTAAATAAATTTAATCATTTGACAAATCGTGATTTTATTGAGAGAAAATTATAAATGGTGTTGAAAAACCAAACAAACTGATAACTAACGTAAGCTTTTTATTCTTTTCTCCATTTTGATTTTGACTCTTTATTACCGCCAACAACTTTGTGTATACATATTTACAGGCTGTCAAAACTTTGCGTTGTCCCCATGATTCAATAATACAAGGTTGGATAAATATTGACATTTGTGCCAATCGACTACCTTGTAAGGTTGCATTTGAGAAGGAAAGAGAACCGGGCAACAATTTTATCTTCTTTTGTGAAAAGGTAGTAGGAAAAGTAAGTAGTCTGGTAGTGCTGAAATGCGTTTTTGTATAGAAATTGAATTAAATATATAAAGAAGGCTCCACTGATCTACACAATAGACAATGAATTACTTTTTTATGGCCACATAAATATTAAAAATGAAATAAATGGATATTCACATAAAATTCTTGCCAAAGAAAAATCTTTGAAATCTTTGAACAAATGTTCCCAAATATTCAAAATAAACCATGGTTTCATTGAAATTCCAGGATGTATTAAACAATGGAATTCAAACAAATCCTTTATTCAAAGGGATTATATGAAGAATTATACAAATAGTAAAGATGCAATTGATGTAATGCATATAAATTGATCTTTTAAAAATTATTATATTTGTAGCATTTAAAGATTACATGTTCAATATCTTAACTTGAATTACATTTGGTTTTTTGTAATTTAAATTTTTTAGTAATGTTTTCTACTTTTTCCTCCAATCAGTCTTGATAATCATTGTATTGGTTACATTTAAAAGTTATATCTTCAATATCGCAATTTAATTACATTTGGTTATTTAAAAATCTAATTTTTGCGGAATGTTTTTTACTTTTTTCTCCAATCAGTCTTGTTAATCATTATATCGGTTAAACTTTACAAATATGTCTTCAATATCGCAATTTATTTACATTTCGTTTTTGTTAATGTTAATTTTTTGTAAGTCCCAATGAGCACAAGAAAATATCTTTTTTAATATTTCCACTTTCGCTTTTATGGAGTGGTGGTTTCGTTGCAGTGGTAAAAATGCATGCATCAGCAAACGTGGACGGACACCCAAGTCTCACAGGGATCCTAGCATGCAAAACTTACTTGCAACGCCTGCACTTGTTGTAAAACGCTACTTTTTGAATACAAATTATGAATAACTCCAATACCCTGCAAATAAATATGTAAATTATTGTTGTAATTCAAAATATTTCCATTATTTTTGTTTTTTTTTGCCATACTAACTTGAATTTGCCCAATAAGTAAATGAATTTCCACGAAACAATCGATGAAAATATCGGCAGTGTTGCCTGTTGGACTTTTTATACGAAGACAATATTTCTCCTTGTATTTTAGTACTAGTTCCATTCTTGTCGTAGCAGTCACAGTGAGTGGTTATCTGATTCTCATCAGCGGATTTCATCGGAGGAGTTCAGAGTACAGCATACTACAACGAGCAAGCGGTGATTTTGTTCTTTTACTTTTCTTTTACTTTAAAGTAGTTGTGTTTTAATATCTATATCTTCTTCTTCTTCTTCTTATTTGGCGCTGTAACCGCCTAAGCGATTTTGGCCGAGTCCAAAACAGCACGCCAGTCATTTCTCTTCTGTGCTAACTGACGCCAATTGAAAATGCCAAGTGAAGCCAAGTCCTTCTCCACCTGGTCTTTCCAACGCAGAGGAGGCCTTCCTCTTCCTCTGTTACCAGCATCGCGGCCCGCGTTGAATATTTTCAGAGCAGGAGCGTTTCTGTCCATCCGAACGACATGGCCAAGCCAGCGGAGCCGCTGAATTTTAATTCGCTGCACTATGTCTATATCGTTGTAAAGCTNTTACTTTTCTTTTACTTTAAAGTAGTTGTGTTTTAATATCTATATCTTCTTCTTCTTCTTCTTATTTGGCGCTGTAACCGCCTAAGCGA
>NW_016183971.1:0-5368 GCF_001687245.7 Rhagoletis zephyria | reverse complement strand
TCTAAAATTAAGCAGTTATGTAAGACGTATCATTTATGTTTTATCTGATGTCGTACTTATATCTGTTACGGTCTTGTAAAATTAGCACAAATGCACGTGATTAAAAAGTTAAATAAAAAATTTAATAAATAGCAAAANTGTTGTCTTTTTGGGAGGTTTCTGGGAGGTAACTATGGGAGTACTCCCGTATTGCTCCATTAGAAGGTTTGTGGGATGATAATTCTGTGTGTGCTCCCCGATTGGTCGTTTAGGAGGTAAAAGGGATTACTCCCCCTCCTAGGACATCCAATGTTAAAGGGAGTATACAAAATTACATGCTTATACACAGAAGCATAGGGAGCAATGGGGAGTATTCGTATACTCCCAAGGGAGTACTCACCGAGCAATCGTACGATGCTCCCAAGTTCTACTGGGCTATTTCAAATATAACACAGCGATAGCAAAATTGTTTTCGTTTGAATTTGACATTATAATTCCAATATTTTGTCTTCTATTTGTAATAGAGAATGTTAATTTGTTGCGTTATAGCCATGGTGTAATTATACCAAGTGTACACTGAGGGAAATAATGCATAGTAAAAATGAATACTTTATATTTGATTATCGTTTAAAAATGTGCATATCTAAAAATAATCCCAGTGGGAAAAGGTATTGTCTGGGAATGCAAAAAGTAATGGATAGCCCCTATAACCTACGCACGAAAGATGCGTGATGTCATACGAAAAGTAATATGTCGCATGTCGAAACTATATGTAAATAGAATCTATAAATAGAATTAAAAAAAAAAAAATACAAGTTAAGTCCGTGCCAACTCGTGACCAACAACACCGCAGTCGAACACGCATCCATTCGGTCACAGCAGCTGTTAGGATAACGTGAAAAAAAAACATATTTGAGTTAGTTTTCAAAGTTTGTTTTTTTTTTTGGGCTTCAAAGCTGCACATCATAGTTGTAATCTCCGTAGTTGTTAATCTTTTCATGGTAGCAAAACGTGATGCAAAATATTGTGGATGGCGCACTATCGTGGAGATAAATGATCATATAATATAGGAAAACTATAGAGAAATTACAACAATAATAACTTAACCCTCAAAATGCCATTCAAAATGTCACTTTTTTGAAATTTTGGATTTTGGCTCCCATTCCACTAGAAAACACTATATTTAATACACCATTAGCAATGTTTCTGAAAGATTTCTCTTTATTCTATCTGAAGACCCAATTTTTGGGGCACTGGATGCCGCACCCGAGTCGCCAGATTAGAAAAAAGAAAAGCTTCCTTTAAACTCGAATAACTCGTAAACTAAAAATGTATATAACAAAAAAGGATATACTGGTCGATATCTTTACGAAAATGCAACATTTAACCTTTTAATGCAGAGTCTGTAATGTATGAAACGCTTTTTAACGCTTTCAAGGCAGAGGGAAAAGGTTCTCATTATGCTTTTGAATGTGCTTTTTTGTAATGTTGTTCAGGAGGAGTGCGAATTTTGGATGATTCGCTTAGATTTCAAATAATTACTTTACTTTTTAAGAACTATAGTCCTACAATCCTATCTATCGTGAAAATTCCGTACGAACCATAATAGTTTAAGAAATAAACTTCAAATAAAAAAATTTAAATACATAATGCTAAATTTTATAATTTTCTTGTTCTACGCAGAAAGAAGCTCTGCCCCTCCTCTCCGGCAGACAGAAAGGAGAATTCTGCGTAGTAAGGGATACAATCCCAACAAGAAATAAAATTCAAATACAATAATTTAAATAATGCAAAATTTTATAATTATCTTGTTCTACGCAAGAGTTGTTGAATCAGTGTAGTTTTTAAAAGTCCATACTTTTAAAAGCGTGAAAAAGTGAAAAAAGAACAGAGCAAGATATAATGCGTAAATTTGTAAAAGTTAATTAATATACATAAATAAGTGTAATAACACGAATTAAAGGTAAGTATTAATACTTAGATACCTATATATTTGTATATAGTACATATCGTTGGTCTTCTGCAATAACGACATAACTCGAAATTCCAAAAACAAAAACCTTACCCATGTCTCGAATCCATGTCCAATCCTTACTAGAGAAAGTAGTAAAGATTACTTAAGTAAGTGGTAAGGCTTAGAGGTGAATTAAACAAGGATTAGAGACATGAGCCACTTAAAAGTAGTAGGTAAGGGTTTTTGTTTCTTGAATTTTGAATTGTGTCGTTATTGCAGAGGACCATCGATATGCAAGTATTTATGTATATAGTTTTTTCTAAAGATTCTAATTAAAAGAGTTTTGGTGAAACATTGCAGAATTGATTTGTGTAGTTTTTTGCACAAAGTTAGAAATTCGGTATTTGAATAACTCAGTGAGAGGGGAGACCAGTATGTTTGCATGTATGAATGTATTTATATAAAGAAATATTTACTGGTGCAAAAATGGTGGATCGGCACTGTGGCTAATGGTAAAGTTCTTTTACCACCTCTGCAAGATTGTAAGCCATGCAGAGTCCGCAGAATTTTCCGGATGGTTGTCCGGAGGATACATCGGACTGAGCCGAGCATACTTTGAACTGTCATCAAATTATAACTTAAGAAAATTTTGTTACGTGGCAGTTGAGAAGGCATCTGGTGTTAGCAGTCGAGCCTTAACACTACCAATTATGCTTTTTGTTAGGAAAAGAGCTTTACTTTCATAAAAAATAACAAACATTAAATAAGCTAAGGAAAGTAGCCAAACTTTGCTAAAATGTCGAGTCCTAAATTATATTTTGGTCACTATGTATTCCTCGAATCGAAACACAGGCATTCAGATTAGAAAATAATAACTGTTTATGGAGAAAATTGCGATCATGTACCAACCACACTTAAAACTCGTTCATAGGCATTTTTAATGAGATGTTAAGGCGTCAAAAACACCGAATACGGGACAAATACAGGACACTAAAAAAAATACAGAACATTTTTCGTCCCGTATAAAATAAATAAATTGCCAGGACAATGGGTCAAAAAAGAGGACTGTCCCATATAATACAGGACGTATGGTCACCGTATATATAGTATATATACGTCAACTCATAAAAAATTGTCTACAGTAAAATTTAAATAAAATTAGTTGTCTTCAAGGCAGAGTTGTGAAAATCAGGGTTCGTATTTGCACACACATGCGCAGCACATCCTAACATTTTACGCTCACACACATGTGCTGTGCATATAAAAAATTAAAAACTTGCTCACATCACATGTGTGTGCCGTTTGGTAAAAAGCACGGGCACATGTGTGTACTTTATTTTTATTAATATAAAGCACACGCACATGTGTGTGCTTTGCGTAGAGAAACTTATACACTTCGATTTCTAACTCAAATCTTAAAATAATTTTTTAATATGTTTTCTGTCATATAAAAAAACAAACAACATCTCACTTTTTATTGAATTGTCTTTCAAAAAATAACGTTTAATAAACAAATTATTTTAAAAATATATTATGTGCATGTGCACGGGCTGAAATTTGGACAAAAATCGGCTCACACACATGTGCATGTGCTTAATAACAAACAGCACACAGTTTTCTGTGAGCAGAGTTTGTTTTCCACTTATGCACACACATGTGTATGAGCAGTGAGTGCAAGTTAAATGTGTTTCTGGCGTGTGTATGAGCAGAGCATGTGTGTGTAAATACGAACCCTGGTGAAAATACATTTATTTTTTATTTTTTTATTTCTTTTTTTGGCCAATATTTTTGTTTGCTTTAGTATTAACCCATAAACGGCCTTAATGATCTAGAAGATTTAAATGAACTTTACATATGGTTTTCGGATATTATTTCATACATACATAAATGGAAAAAATTATAAAAAAGACTTAATTGAACAAATTATTATTATTTTACTATGGAACATTTTTCTACGATTACTATTTACGTCAAAATGAGAAAAAGCACGTTCAAAAGCATATTGAGAACCTTTTTCCTCTGCCTTGAAAGGGTTAAAAGGCGTTTCATATATGACAGACTCTGCATTAAAGGGTTAAATGTTGCACTTTCGTAAAGATATCGACCAGTATATGCTTTTTTTTTTACATACATTTTTTTGTGAAAGCTGATAGTTTATGAGTTATTAAAGTTTAAAGGCAGCTTTTTTTTTTTTAAAGGAAGGCAAATTTTTTTTTTTTTTTTTAAATATATATATATATCTATATATATTTCATGATGCAATGAGCGGATCTAGGACCACCTCCGAGACACTACCTTTCCGATGCAAAAAGAATTTTCGAAATCGGTTGACCAAAAGTTATGCGGTAACATACATACAAAAAAAAATATTCCGACCAACGGAGGTTATCAGTTTGGAAGTCGGTTAAAAATACAATTTTTTATAAAACCAAGGTTGAAATCTTGAAATTCCTGCCCGTATTTTGCTTGTAAGTCAAATATGAGTGGCATAGTGCTACTATGATAGCACGGCCGAGTAATCATAGCCAACTTATGTACAGTAGTCGAAAAAATTATAGCCGCACCAAATTTTGGCAAGTTTTAAAATATTATTTTTGTTGTTATTTAATTTCGGTTAGTTTTTTATAGTTCGTTCTTTACCAAGATCCGTATAAATACAAGTTTAAAGACAGTGTCACACGATTGGGTATTTGCCAAAATTTGGTGTAAATCGTATCCCAATTGTTTAAACACCCAAAATATTATTCACTATCGCAATCACGAAAGTTAATTTATAGAAATTTTTCAATAGAACATCACTACATCGTACCAATCTTTTGAATGCAAAAAAACTGTACCATTTTTTTTACCAATAGCCCAATTTAAAAATTTATAAATCTGTACAAATGTACCAATCGAGTGACACTGCCTTAAAAATTTGTGCAATTTAAACGAAATTCTACAAATTTTCGTTAAAATTTCGAGTTTTTTAATTAAATTCTGAGTATGCAGTTTTTTATCCCATTGAATTCTAGTAGAATAAAGTACACGTTTCAAATGGCTAAAAATATCGATTGATTTTTTAGAATTTTTAAAAGTTCGATATTTGTACGAAATTTTTTTTTTTAATATTGCACAAATGAGTAGTCTACTTACAAACAGCGTTCTGTGATTTTATAATAGTGAGCCATAAACGTCTACAACAACAAGTAACATCCAAATTGTATATTTCACTTTATTATCTGAAAATTTGGACAAACAAGAGCCTAATAACATTAAAAAACAATATCGCAGTGTGGTAATTTTTGCAAATTTTATATATAAAAATTTAATTTAGCGAGTTTGAAACAGTAACTTTTACACAGATATCTTTTTTTAGCTTTTCGCGTTCTCTCTTCCATAGGGTGGCCAGATTTCTTATGCGGGAAATTAGTACGTTAGACTTTTCCATGCTAA
>NW_016183969.1:0-5369 GCF_001687245.7 Rhagoletis zephyria | reverse complement strand
CATTGCGAAAATGGTCAAAAATTGATTGCAATATTTGCGCCTAATAAATATACTTTCATACATACATACAGAGCAGTTCAAATAAAAGCTTGCAAACAAGCTACAAGCCATGGCTTTTTGGGAAACTAAAAAATTTAAGCTACTCCAAAGTAGAAAAAGGAAAGAAAGAAGAAAAGTTGGATGTGAGGAGGCGACCGCACCTGCCAAATTAGAGTCCCCAGCAAATGTGTATATGCAGTGGTAGGCTCCTCCAAGGGTGGAGTGCTTTCAGCAAACCTAAGGCTCGCAGGTAATCACTGTGGTGGCTTCTGTCATTGATATGACTATACTTGAATCGGGACAATTTGCTTCGGCTATTAGCGAAATTGTTCACGGGATGTGAATGCGGAGAATATTCGTCTGATACTCTTTACAAATAAGACAAACTTGCCCAATTTTCCCCTACCTAATTTCAATGGAACAGAACTGGATTTCCCACACACGGTGAATCATAACAAAATTTTTCTGGATCTCCAACTTAAATGGATGCTGAACGTTGAGTACCGAGGCTCTTTATGCAGCCAAAATAATTGTAGGCAGCGGATAGTGATTGATGTTAAAGATGGTACACCGGATATGCGCTGCCAAAGTCCAATTCCTACTTTCCTAAGGAGAGCTGGTCTGGTGACCAGTCTTAATCAAAAATGACGTCGTTAAAAAATCTAACGTAGTTCTGAAGTCAGCTGATGTTGTCGCAAGAGTGAATTAAGAACCTACTCAAGGGAGGTTCTGCTCGATTTATTACCGATATATAGATTAGGGGACAGTGGCGTACTTAATATTTAGATTCCAAACTGATATAAAAGCTTTGGCTATTGACGTCATCAAATCAAAAACCTGGACCCATCACAAACTTTACTCTAGCACAAAACGTATATGGATATGGACGCCTTGAGAAATCAAAACTAAGTTTATTGAAATTTACCACTAGAAAGCTAGAGAGCTAGCTAAAGAGGTGCAGTTGTACAAGATCGTATAGGATTAAATACCAGACAAATCTAGAATACAATAGGATTCATTTGAAATCAGGGCCCTATTATAAATGAGCAAGGAAAATACCTATAAACTTACAGTTGTGTCTCCAGGACTCTGAGCCGTATGTATGCGTGTGAAAAAAACTCGGCAAACCTTCGTCAGCTTCTAGCGCAGCTACAAAGCCATGGGCTCACAGAAAGCTGTTGGACACTTTCGAGTGTCCGGCTCTCGCCGAAGATTTCAGTGCGGAACTGCCTCTTTCTGTATGATACACAAAAACGCATCAAAACTCTCATGTTTCTGTAGGTTTGCACGACTTTGTGGTTTTAAAATGGCTAAACTTTGCTATTTGCTTGTCGCCAAGGTGAGAAATCACTGTTACCAACCATCCAATAAAGCGTCTCCGAAAGACTAGAAACAGAGAAGACCCGTTGATTAATGGAAAATCTTTGGAAAATCATACCGCTCAAAATAGTTGTTTCAAAGCTTTCATTTTTACATTTTTTACTTGTTATATTTAGCATTGAATGTGGCCAGGAGGTCCTTACCAAAACGAGAGGGGATAATTTTCTAAAGCTTGTTACTTACGAGCTAGGAATATCAACACATAAACACGCCTATGCATGTTTATTTCCGAATTTACTTGAATACCGCTATCAAGGCGACAAAGATGAATGTGTGTAATTTAATGCTTTAACTTGCTTGCCGCTGCACTTTAAAGTGCAAATGCAAAATATGCCCGCCTGTCAGGCTGCCGACCAAACAGCCAGTCAGTCAACCAACTCAGCGAGCATACATACATACATACATACATATGTACTATGTAAGAGGCGGTGGGGATTGTTGGGAGGTATGATCTGCATAGGCATTTTAAGCCGCAAAGTGGCAACATAGCGCAATATCAGACAACACTCTGCTTTAGTTTGTATGTAAATAAATAAGCTTTTAACACGTTTGTTTAACACAGTAAACGAAAGCGTCTAAACTTAGTTAAAGTTTGAAAATTCAGTTGTAATTCACATACTTTTCTTGGCTGTGCGGCTAAAATTATACAGTTCTAGAGCGAAACACACTGGGGTCATCTTTGATAAAGAGTATAGAGCAGAGTCAGGCAATGGGGGGCATCCCTAACGGACGGAGCGCAATGGACCCAGGACGTTGCCAGAACCCTATTCATTGCATTTGATTTTACGAACTATTTTCTCTCCAAAAGCTCTCAGCTCTGCCGTAAGTAATTGGGAAATTGTAGTAAATTAGCGCAGTTCAGTCAACTTGATGACACCTGGTATGGGTGCCAGGACATAGAAGCATACTACATGGCAATGGGTTCGTAGGCGAGCTTGCAACAACGGGCGCTTCTTTTTTTTTTTGCACTTCAGTCGTCTGGGAAAATTCTTCTGTTCGGAAGTCAGTGTAGGACACCTGCATGACGATGAAATTTACTTGGCCAGAATGTGACTTGAAAATATCACTGAAGATCCTTGTGTGGAGTAGAGAAGAAATTACCTAGCACGTGGGTCACATGATTTTAAGGAGGCACGCGGTAAGGCTCGATTGTGCATTATAATGATTTCTATAGGAATTGAAAAAACGGTGAAGAGCCTAAATCCGTAAATCATTTATTCTGCAAATGTTCCGCACTTTGTAGGAGCAGACTGAAATCGATGGTTGCTGGTAGCATCACAACGTGCCCATTTGCGTGCTAAGTGTGCTATGATGATCACAAACAGCCACTTCAACGTAACCTAATCCAAAGCCCAGTGAAACAAAAGACTTATTTATGACTTCTTCGAAATATGTATATTAGGCGATACCTTGGAAAACCTTAAACCCTTTCTGCAAAAAATGTTGGCAGTTCCTCGAAAATTTCACAAATTTAAAATTTTTAAAAGAAATTTTCAAAGAATGCCTTCCACGTTTCCACAACATTTGCTTGATGGGTTAACATCGATAGGCTTCTGTACTCGTTTTCGTTTGTCTATCTGCACTGCAAGTGGAAGCGAACTGAACTGCTTAACTAAGCCATCGCAAAAGAGTGGCATTAGTTGTGAGCGCTTGCTGTTGGCGTTCACTCTGCCTGCTGCCTGCTGCCTTGCTGCCTTGCCTGCTGTTTGTTGGCGGCTGGTTGGTTGATTCGATTGAAACCGACCGAAAAGTGAATGTCCACTGAAAGTCCTTGAAACTTAAAACCAATTTTACAGGTTTAACACAAAGTTTGCGTTACGTTGGTTGTTGTGCCGTTCGTTGCTGGGTTTTGTGGCAAATGCGCACACAATGTTACCAACAAACATATGCTGGCTGTGTTGATTAAACCAACACGCATCGGCGGTGCGGTGAGATCCAGCTGAAAAGCCATTCAAAATTTTTCGGTGCGGCGGCATTCCAAGTTAGCGACGACCTGTTGTTGCTACTGTTGCTATAGATATTATTGTATGTATGTGCTGTTGTTATTGTTGTTAATTGTGGTGTTTGGTGCCACAACGGTGCATTCTATTGCCTAAGCTGTTCTTGTTTCACGTCAGGTTATCAGCGCGGAGCGCATTTGTATTAACAACAACAGAAAAATGCGTCGACTAGCACCACTACAAAAAAAAAGCAACAACAATAATTGGCAAAATAAAATTCGTCGTATAAATTACATTGCGGTCAATAATTACGCGTGTTTGTCGCTTATTAAGACATTTTTTTTCTTGCTCAGTTTTTTTTTTTTGTAAAGGCAAAAAACGCTTGCAACGTAGAAAAATGAATAGAATAAAAATTTGTTTTATGCATCATGCGTGCATTTGTGCACTTTATTCACAAAGGTGTTGAATGTAAGTAAGTATCGAATTTCGGCTTACAATGTTGTTGTGTCAAGTGCTAAGTGCCCATAAATGTTGCGCTATGGTAGGTACTTAAAACTACCGCTTATAAGGAAAATTTTAAACACTTTTACCAGCAGAGCTTTCACAATGAAAGCTTATGGGAAAAAGCACATACACGCAAAGCTTTCACTTCCAAAAGCTTTTATTGAAAAATGCCTTTTTAAAATTTTACATAAAAACAGTTCAAATTATTCAAAATAACTTTTTTTCTCAATCTTTGTCCGAGTTGAATTTCTGATTCTTTTTAGTTAAATAGGTGAAAGGTCTAACGTATTCCAAAAAATATTTGATAAATCTTCGGTACCAGGACACTGTACCTATGAACGATACATAGAATTAACTTCGCAATTTTGGGTATCTGCTTGTAATTTAAAGAATATAGACCATTTCCGCCATAAACAGAAGAAAAATCGGGTTCGGATTTGGTTTTTGTGTAGGGTTTTAGTGAGATATGTCGAGGAGCGAACGTCTGAGATCAATATCGGGAGCGAAATTGATGCATGATGTGCCAGTGATCTACTGCAGGGATGATGCTTGTGGACGTACTCGATCCCTTCCTTGGTCCTTGTTCTTACCAACCCATGTGGAGCAATGGATCAAAGAATTAAGAAAATGTCTTTAGGGAGGACGTTCTAAGGGTCCACTAAGTCAACAACATTTGTAGAATAATAGTAACCGGGAGTCCATTGTTGTAGTACGCAAAAGGAAGACGAAGAAGGTCCGGGTCCAAAAAAAAAAAACGTGTGATATGAGTATGAGAGGCCTTCAACTTCTTCAGTATAGAAGTACGCAATAAAAGATTACAGTTTATTATTTCAGCTTTTATTACTTCAAATCAAATGAAGCAGCAGCAAAAGACTGAAGGCAATTATGGACATAAACATTGTCGAGCGCAATAAATGGAGAATGGCTTCTTGATTAAAATAGCATTGAATTTCAAAATCCAAAATTTCTACATACATATATACGACGAAAGAGAAATGGAAAGAAACAGACGGCATGTATTATCATTTATTTAGAAAATGCTTGTTATTCATCAAAACCTATTCAGGAATTTAGGTGCAGGCTCAATTCCCTCGCAAAGAAAGGATTTAAAAAAGGTGCTGTCAAAAACTTCAGGGATAACGACCAGGATATATCGCACTTGGACTATCGCAACAATATCTATCTATGTATATCACAAAAAAATTTAACCAACTTACGTCATTCTAATAAAATTCACATTTAGGTAAACAAAGCGTGGGTAATTCTGTTTTTCGACGTTGTTTGAATATAGTTTTATCATCTTTTATTGGTTTGTTATATGTACATATGTATATTTTTGTTTTTTGCACAATGACTTGTGAAATTTAAGCAAACGAGAAAATACTGAAAATCGCAGGCCGCAGAAAAAAACTATATGGAATGTATGTACAGTTTATCAAAGCAAACAAAAGCATGTATAGTAAACCGCAAACAATAAATAAAAACAAATATGAAAAATAAATAAAA
>NW_016183968.1:0-5369 GCF_001687245.7 Rhagoletis zephyria | reverse complement strand
CGAAGAAGAAAAACAACTGGCGTTTGTTTGGAAACGGCCAAAATAGCTTGGACGGTTACAGTGCCAATCAAGGAGAAGAAGAGGCGTAAACCGTGGGCCTGGTTCTGTTCGTCAGTAGTAAATTCTTTCAAGTGGCTTATTACAAGGCGCCGTTCAACCCAAAAATAGTAGGCCACATAGTAATATAAATTTTTTTGGAGTTTTCAAGCAAAAATGAATCGAGCCCCCCTCTTAACGCGTGCCCGATGCCGTACACATACATACATACATACATTTTAGTTTCGCGTATTCACTTCAAAAATAGAACAAATGACTGCATGTCCAATGCAACATGGAAAATTATGATTGCCAGTTGGTAATTTGTATGTGCCTTTTTTTTTGGTTTTTCCCTCGGCCTGCCCGGCAAAAGTAAAGTGATGTGCTAACTGTAGACTGATGAGCCGCTCACCATTGTACAAATTCGGGTTGATGGGTAAAATGCCCCAAAGGCGCCGCAACAAAGAAAAGTCAATAAGATTGCTGGAATTTCAACGAAAAATCGATGTTGACTTTGTAGCGATTTCCATTCAACTGAAAGGCCAGCAACAACATGTTGCACCTGTATATTTGCTGCCTGCCTTTGTTTTCTTGTTTTTTGTTTGGTTGTGTCTTCTGCGCGCATTCGGTTTTACTTTTTTCTGATCGCTGTGGCGATTAAAAGACGGTGGTCACGTTTTTATTATTGTTGTGGGCGCGCGCGCGCGCGAGTCTCCAGCCATTGTTATTGGTTTTCTGATTGCTGT
Organism: Rhagoletis zephyria; assembly: GCF_001687245.7. NCBI lineage: Eukaryota > Metazoa > Arthropoda > Insecta > Diptera > Tephritidae > Rhagoletis > Rhagoletis zephyria. Next base: position 4,587 of record NW_016183968.1, on the reverse strand, counting down.
TTTTACTGCATGCGGCATGTTTTTACAGCAATTCTTGAGTTTCGCTGCGGTTGTTGTTACGTACGCTTGCGTGTTGCTTTTCTTTTTCGCTTTTGACGCATACACGGTACGGTTCGTTGTAATTTATACCCGTATGCTGGTGCTGGCCAATTTCGTCTTCTTGAATGGGGCAATAACAAAATGTGTTCAGCCTGTTGTAGTCCAGCATTTTGATGCATTTATGCGCTCGACTGTCTTCTGTTTGCATGCCACTGGCCCGTCGGCTACTGCAACCCACAGTTGAGTGGGTCGTTAGCGCTTCAGTGCGCTGCCGTCTTTTGTGACTTGAATCGCCTCACCTGCCATCTTCGTCTTCTGCGTCTTCTATGAGTATGTACTTAAGCACCTTTGCTGCGGCGCTCTTCAGCTAGCGTCCTTTACTGTGAGTTACCACAACTTTCTGCGGCGCGTTTTTTTGCACTTTTTCGCATTCTTTTTAGTTTTATTGCTTTAATTTAATCTTCTGTAATTTCATTTTCGCTTTAAACTACTTACACCGCATGGTAAATTGCTTTCAATTTCAGTTTTCAGTTTTCCACCTCTGCACTTTTACTCAAGCACATACATACCTACATACAGATTTTCGTTTTTCATTTCTTGATTGCTTTTCTTAGTTTTCTGGTAGAATCGTGTTTCCTAGGAACTATGCGCGTCAACTTTTTCGCCTGCAAATAAAAAGAAGATATATGAAAATATTAGTAAAGAAATCATAATAAAAGAAAATTGCTCTTCTAATTTCGAAATGCGCGCAGAAATTAATTGCACGCGAATGATGTTGTCACAGCGATGTGCAAACAAATAATACAGTATAGTGCATAATATTGGACTCAAATAAATAATTTTATGGTATGTTAGCAAATTCCAGGCTTGCTTCACGGGGCCTAATGAGAAATTTGGCATTGGCCAGGAGGGAAGGGGTTGGAAGGATGCACCAATGAAATTTTACACTATCCGGTTGAAGATTGGTGGAAGTGTCGGTGGAGGGGTGTTTTCCAGAAAGCTCTCTATCAACCTTAAATTTAGGCTTCCAGTAGTTTTATCAGGCGGAGGCTGCTACCATCTACTCAGACAGCCGGCGGCAGTCAGAGCACTGGGAATGCCTTAATTCACTTATGGTTGCATCGGATAGTGTTATCGCAGGAAACTGCGTGCATGATGAACTGGCCAGAGACGCTATTCTCGAGGTGGTACCGCCAAAGAAAAGATGGTGGGAGTTCTCTTTACTACTTGTGGACTCAGGTCAGCTCAGAAAACCGGGACATGCGCCACTGCGAGGTCTTTCTGGCCGAGGGTACCGGGGAAGGTCTAGAAATCTCTTTAGGCTCGCAAATCCCCAGGTAACGGTTCTGGTGGGTGTAATGACAGAACCACTGCCCTCTCGGGTTTCACGCCATAACCTGTCTGTCGCAGCTGTATGGAAGACGACGAGCTAGATTAGGGCTTAGATACTTGGGTTCGTACTTCCTGACTTGGCCGGAGGAGCTCACCGGGACTATCATATTTCGCCTGCGAAACTTAATTTCCGGTTCTTGCACAAAGGACCAACGCCTCTCGACAAGGGACAACCTAATCTAAGTCATGGTGGTTGCCTCTTTGCACAGACAGGCTGGAGTCAGTTAGGCCAATTTTTATGTCCCTTCATCGAGCTCTTGTTCCGTTCCCCGTGTGAGAGTATAACCGTGTTTCATTAATGAAGCGTTAAATATGTAACCTCTGGAAGGATATGGTCAAAGGCACATTCTAAGTTAAGAAAGATTCCTAATGTAAATACTTTAAAGGCAAGTCCCTTTTCAAGTTTGAATACAATTTAATCTGCCGCAATGTTCAGGGATTTACTTTTGGAAGAAGCATGTTGACACTGCGATGCGTTCTGCGACAGAATTCATAGTCTTTTTAAAAGTTTAAGAATAAAACAGGTAAGGGTTTTTGGTCTGAAATCATTGGGTGTGGCACGACAAACATTTAGGAGAGGCATTACGTATAAAGACCTCAGTAGCTTTGGTTTATACTCGAGGAATCTGGCAAGGTTAAGGCATGCCTTAATGATATAAGTGAGCAGTGGTCATGGAAGGTCGACCACGTGCTGAATTTCGGAATTTTGTCCTGGATATTTGACTTATTGCACCAGGAAAGTTCTCGGTTACTGAGTTACACACATTTGACTATAAGCAGGCGATGCCATTCCCAATTTTCAAAAACTTTTTGATAGATATTTACTTGTTATACCAATTTTTGGACTTTCAGTCATAGCAGTTACTTCTATTTGCTAGCTTAGGTTAGATTAGTTTAGGTTGGGCATTGACCAGATCTTCTATCGATTCTTCGCTTGAATTAATCCAGTCCCCTTAACTCTTAAGTATAAGGATAGGAGTGTCTGGAATCTTGGTCAGAAATTTCCTAAGCCTGCCCACCGCATTGTTTAACTACAAGTTATCACAGAAGTCCATTTAGGATTTATTCAGGGCCGTTCGTACTTATCTATTATATGCATGATTCAAGTATTATGGTTACCAAGGCTGCAAGGGTGTTTTATGCCTGCCAGATAGGATACTGCATGGTTAAACGTGGGCCGTACGATCGTGAAACCCGTTGTTACGTATGCGCCACTGGCCTGGTGGCCAAAACCAAAGCAAGTAAGTTCGGGTGCCACCTTGGGCAAGCTACACCGCTGGGTCTGCGTGGCAATCACAGATGCCCTTGGGTGTGATTACTGGCATACATCCTCTTCATATTCTGATTGAAAAGGAGACCTACTGGAGCGCCCTACGGCTGCCTAATGCAATCAGCATGGAGTCCCTTGAAGGTTCTCAAGCCATTTCTGGATGATCCCGTTATCAAGTTCATAGATATCATGCCAACAAAATTATCATTTGGCAAGCGCCACAAGGTCAGAATTCCTGAAAGGAACTGCAGTTAAACGATAATATCTATGAACGACCGATGCATTGATGATGGACGACGGGAGTACTGGGCAGGCGTGCTTGGACCAAGATTCCAGAAAAGTCTGCCAATGGGAAACCCAACCATATTCCAGGCGGAAGTCTTCGCAATCGAATTCTTTGTCCAGAGTAAATATTATGTCGGATAGTCAGGCAGCAGTAGAGGCCGTACACTCATTTAGAACGACTACAAGGCTTGTCGACAGTTGTAAACCTCTTCTGAACAGCCTAAAAGCGCATAATTGAGTGACGCTGTGGTGGCTTCCTAGGCAAGAGGGGTTCGCAGATAATGAAAGGGCTGACTGACTCCCGAAACGAGGAGCCCAAATGCGCACGCATGGTCCCGAGCCTATCTGCGGCACATCTAATGTATACACAATGTAATGTATACAGCAGGTATCAAAGCACTTAATTGGGAGAAATCATCGTCCAGGATTGTCATGGAATGTAGACGAACCCTAAACGTGCTGGTAAGGAGAAACATCATTCAAGTCGTATGCCATAAATTTACATATACCGGGTAACTGTGTTGCAGATGAACCGGTAAGGAAATCGGTTGGATAAGCGCAGATGTAGCCCTCTACTACGCTTGGAGCGACCACTGCTCCGGCATGTAATTGGAGTTCTCACCGGGCATTTTATGAGGAGGCAGTCGAAGGCGTAGAGCATTACCTATTCCTTTGAATGTTTGGCTAAACTACATTCAGCTAGTAGCTACGATTTTATGCGCTTTATTAGGGCTACAAATTGGTTTTACTTCTAAGGTATGAGAACGGACGTAATGATTGTCTGGCATGGCATCACAATGGGCCCACAGTGGTCTAAGGCTGCACGTTTGACTCCAATCATATGCACTCTACTGTAGCCCAGAGGTCAACAAAATATTTTTGAGCTTCCAACGCGTTTGCCCATCAACAGCTTAAGTTTGTTTTTACCGCATTTATATTTGAGTGATAATGATGACAGCCAAAAAAATATTAAAAATTATAATGGGTTTGATGTATTTTCATTATTACTTTTACGTCATCATTATTTTTACACAAATCTCTTAAACAGCAATTTTCTGACAACTTTGTTGTTGCACATGTCTTGTTTGCACTCCGTTATATTTGCCTCATTACATCTGTTTACATTCATTACTTAAAAAATATCGAATGTCCTCCTCTTGCGGCTACAACATTCTATTTGCATGGTCAACATGGTCAATACACTGAGGGTTCAATGAACGAAACCTTTCACCAGCACTTAATTACACGACGCCAATCAGCTACATACATATTTACATACATATGAACAAACTGGTATCATACATTTCCAAAAATGCCTTGACTGATGCCTCGTCGCTAATCAACGACGCTGACTCAACTCATTAAAGCAGCCAGCAAGCATATCCGCTCAAGGATTCCCCGAAATTTGCTGACCTTTCGCGTTTCCAGCGGAGTTTGCTGCCCTTTTGCTCATAATCAGTTGCCCTTCTCTTTTGCTCATTTGCTGCTCTCAGCTTCGGCTACAAATTAAATGAATAGACTAATTAATGTAATGTCAGGTTCTTACTTACTATTACCGGCACTTTTATCGTCACGTACTTGCATGTATATATATGTATGTA
>NW_016183967.1:5230-5369 GCF_001687245.7 Rhagoletis zephyria | reverse complement strand
CCAGAAATGGTTTTACAGAAATAGGAAGAGAATTGTCGGTACTGACAGACAAATTTAAGCATTACGAAAATATGTTTAAATCATTCAAATGCTTAGATAACTTGCAATCTGTTAAGGATATCCGTGTGTCTAAACGTAA
>NW_016183967.1:0-2804 GCF_001687245.7 Rhagoletis zephyria | reverse complement strand
TTATGCCAGGATTTTAACTCTCATTCCAGCACGTTTGATATATCAGATCCGCTTTTCAGCATTAAGAAATCGATACTGTCCTCTCTCAATAAATGAATCATTAAAATAAAGACATAAAATCGGCTGATGAATTTAGTTCTGTAGCTGAACAGTTTTAGATCTCGACACTTAACAAACTCCTGCCTATCGTGACTCGGCGCAAAAATTGAAAATACTGGTTCCGTACGTCATGCGGACTGCGCCCCTCGAGCGGATGGGGGGGAATGAGGGTAAAAACCGTTGGGATATTATTATTATTATTATTATAACGTATTGATTAGTGGTACTATTTGCAAATAAGCGCAAGACGCCGCCATTCTGAGGTTTATTTTCCTTTTTCGATGGTCATCTTATTGCCTTTTTATAATCAAGACGTTGCCATTTTTAACTTTATTTTCTTTTTCGATGGTCATATTATTGCCTTTTTATAATCAGGCAATATTAAATAAGAATTTTTCACCATCGAATAAACAGTGAGATTGCAAATTATTTTTATTTGCAAATAGCTTACGTATACACGTAGTAATAGACCAATTTGAAGGATATAACTTCGTCAAATCCAAAAATGTCAACTCGGTATACAGGGAGCGAGGAAACTTTCGCATACGCTACGCAATACCTACAAATATATATGCTTTAGAGTCTAACAAATATGTATGTATGTGTATGTACTCGCAAAATAGTACGTATTAGGCTATGGCGACCCCAAGTGAAATTGTTTATGATTAAAAGTTAACTTTTTTATAATAGCCGTGTTTTATTTGTCCAGAAATTTTAGCTATTAGCTTATTTTGTATGGAGGACTTACCCAACATAATTATATTGGCTTATGAAAAGCTATCAATCAGAAAGAGGCAAAAAATTTCCTTTAACACTATTGGCAGTCAAACAACTGTCAAAATTAGGCTAACATATAGGAAATAAGCTAATTTCGTTTTATTTGACCAAGATTTAGCTACCTGCTTGTGATGGTTGAATAAAACATGCCTAATGTTAGGGAATTGTGACACCAATTTTATTTAATTAATTAATTTCTTCAAGGATTTTTTAAACAGCTTTCATGGGATATTTTTATGTTTTCGTTAGGTGTGATTTTCATTAGTATCTGTAGTTTGTATTATTTCTTGTCATTGTGAAATTTGTATACCAACTCTTCGTTGATAATATCATCACTTCGTTTGATAAGATTTTGTAAATTCTTTCTTCATTTCAACTGTTCGGCTTTGGATAAGTGGAAACATAAAATAAATCTCTTGTAAGGCTTTCCCGAATTATGTAATATTTCATATAGTTCCAATATTTGCAGTCTTTACTTTTAGATAGAGCATAATCCTATTGAAAATATTTCTAAATCAAGATTTCTCAAATGCTTTTAGTTTGGTACCCATATTGTAACATTTCATTTCTTTTACAAATTTAATTGAGTTAAATTTTCAAACAGGTGGCAACAACCCTCCTTAAATACATTTTCGACGGTAGGTCTTTTAAAAATTCTTTAGTTTGATACCCACATTGCAATATTTCGTTAGTTTAATCATTTTAACTGAGTTAAATTTTCAAATAGGTGGCAATCCTCCTCAAAAGTATTTTTAAAAGTCTTCTTTTTTAAACCTCTTTAATTTGATACCTGATCAATTAAATTGAGTTAAATTTCAAACAGGTGGCAATCCTCCTCAAATGTATTATTAAAAATCTAAAGTTTGATACCCAAATTGCAGTATTTCATTTATTTTGTCAATTCAACTGAGTTTAAATTTTCAAGGAGGTAGCAATTTACACAAAAATATTTCCAGCAGTTATCTTTCTTAAACCTCTTTTCCTTAATAACTTTTATTGTAATATATTATTTAGTTTATCTATTAAATTAGGCAAAATTTTTTAACAGGTGGCAACCCTCCTTCAAATATTTTAAATTTTAGCCCCTCTTAAAGCTCTTTAGTTGGATACCCGCATTGAGAATTTCATTTACTTAGGTGGCAACCCTCCTCAAAAATATTCCAGTTATCAGTTAACAGTTATCTTTCTTAAGTCTCTTTAATTTGATACCAATATTTTAATATTTCATTTATTTTATCAATGTAATTTAGTTAAACTTTCAAACAGGTGGCAACCCTCCTCACACATATTTTCGGCTGTAAGCCTTTTTAAAGCTCTTTAGTTTGACACCCACTTGGCAATATTTCATTTATTTTATCAATTTAACTGAGTTACAATTTTCAAATAGGTGGCAACCTTCCTTAAAAATATTTACAGTCATCTTTCTTAAACCTCTTTAATATGATACCTGTATTATAATACCTGATTTATTTTATCAATTTAATTGAGTTAAGAATTTTCAAAGCAGGTGGCAACCCTCCAAGTTTTTGTGATATAAATGATCATGGTATATTGTAACATTTCATTTATTTTTTTCAATTTAATTGAGTTAAATTTTCAAACAGGTGGCAACCATCCTCAAACATATTTTCTACTTTAGGTCTTTTAAAACCTCTTTGGTTTGCTGCCCACATTACAATATTTAATTTGTTTAGTCAATTTAACTGAGTTAAAATTTTCAAATAGTTCGCAAACCCTCCTCAAAAGTATTTCCAAAGGTCTTCTTTCTTAAACCTCTTCAGTTTGATACCTATATCAATTAAATTGAGTTAAATTTTCAAACAGGTGGCAACCCTCTTCCTCGAACATATTTTCGGCTGTAAGCCTTCTTAAAAATCTGAAGTTTGATACCCAAATTACCGTATTTCATTTATTTTATCAAAATAACT
>NW_016183966.1:0-5369 GCF_001687245.7 Rhagoletis zephyria | reverse complement strand
ATTTAATGTTCGGCTCTGCCCGAACTTAGGCTTTCTTACTTGTTTATTTAGTCATTTTCTATTATTAACAATTTTTTATTTTTGAGGCTTTTAGGGGTGCTATAAAAAATGTTATGATAGAAAATGGTTAAACAAACAATATATTATGCATTAATATATTTTTAGTTGCATATCAATGAGAAAATGTTAAATTTTACAGGCTTTTTTGTATAAAATAAACGAAAAACGTTGAACATGTGGCAACTCTCTCACAAAATAATTTGATGTACATATGCAATATACCTCGATATACGTATTATTTGAATCACCTAATTAACTAGAACCTCATCAACCACTTCGTTGCACATTTCAGGTCACGTCTGCCACTCCCAGCTTACTGAGAGACGTGGGTTAGAATATGCCTTATGATGGCGGTATACATCCACATCACAAGTTTCAGTTTTAGTACCGAATTTCTGCAGAAAATTCTCTCTCTTCGCTTAATCGGCAACACCGCCGTCTGTCACGGAACAATTTTGATCAGATCAACTGCGCCGTTAATCCAGATCTCCGGATCAACGTTGCCGTCTGTCAATGCTTTAAGCTAACAAACAAGTACCAAATATGTACTTGCTTATTTCGTATGACCGCCGACCCGGTCTAATACATTCGCCGATATGTGTATGTATTCGTCCTTGCGTGCATTTGTCAAAACCATATCTGAAAGTTTTATATTCTGCCTTTAAGCCAAACGCTAATTTAAGTGAAGAAAAGAAAAGTGGTAGGTAAAATAAACTAAGATTGAAAGGGAAAAAATAGAAATAAAAAAATAACAAGGCAATGTGCGAAAAAAACTGCCATTTTACGATTCATTAAGGTAAGTCAGTTAGATGAGAAAGAAATAACAAAAAATAATAATAAAGAAACATAAAAAGTGGCAGCCGCAATCAAGTAATCACCTATGCTTGTATTAACTTGCTTATATACATACATGGCTATGTATTTACATACATACATACATACATATAAATGTAGGAGACCTGTAAAATAGTGACCGAAATGATTGCGAACAACAGAAACTGGTACAAAAAGAAGTGAGAATGGAAAATCTGAAGGTAGAACATGAACATGCAAAAAAAGGTAAAATAACATAAAACTTTATTTTTGGTTGCCAATTTAGCTGCATTCACTCACTCACCTTCTCGAGGCTACTAAAGTTAACGCACTCACACATGTAAAATCAAGAAAGTAAAAGTGAATGGCCAACACAAATTCATGCCCGCCATGCCTCAGGCCACCAACGCCTCGGCNATTCGACAAAGAAGCACATGCTCTAGTTTTCCGGAGGCAATGAATTTGGTAGTAAATGTTTCGCTTTGTGTGCGCTGGACCTTCATTAAATGAAGGCAGGTCAGTGGCAGTGCTTCCCAGAGGGGTTTATCGACGGCCAAGTAAAGTGAAAATGCTTAAAAGGGCGTAAAGAGAGCAATTTCCATTTTTTTTTTTGTTTCTTACAACTGACTTGAATTCTTTCGTACTTTTTTGTAATTTGCTTGTTGCGTATGCACAGAACTTGACTGTGGTAAATTGTTAATCTGATGAAGACTTCGAAAGGATTGTCCCTTGAGAGCAAATTTTGTTGATAAAGTTTGTTAAGGTGTGCAGCCAGTGAGTGGTTTCCTCTTAAAAAATATATTTTTTTTTCACAAAAATCGTTCAAAGGGTGCGAAAGAATTGCCTGAGCATTTTTCTTTGCTGTACTTGTGTGTGCAGAGGAAGTTAAGTCTTTAACTTAAAATTTTTTTTTGGCTAAAAATTTAATCTGCGTTTTTTGAGTGTAGACAAAATTAGTCATAGAAATACCTCCCTATCATTTTTCAAGTTGTAATTTTCATATCACTTCACTTATTTAGTCTGATTTAAAGGCTGTAATCAATCTGAACGTCAACGACCTAGGCAGCAGAAATGGGAGGCGGGCTGACTACGTGACTCCTTCCGTTCCGCCGTTAACTTGGAGGTGCATTACCATGGCGCTTCTGAATTCCAACTTGACACAATTCAAAACCAAAGTAACAACGGAATAGCTTCGATTGGTAGAGAACGTCGAAGTCAGTTACCAAAACTGGATTTGTCCTGAGAAGGAGTTCTTCGGCCCATCGGGGACGAAATCGTCTCTCACTGAGCGAAAGAGTTTGGCCTGCAAGGCCGCTGTCTCGGGAGATGAAGTAGGATTCTTAAGAAATTGCATATGGCCTCTGAAGGTATAACCCTTGGCAGAGTTGCTAGTAAGCGGAGTAGGGAGTGAAAATGTGTGGTCGTAGCTATCTTCGAAGTTTGCCTGACGGTAGTCAAATCGATGCCACCACAGAATTTTTAAGCACACTCTGCAAGCCTAAGAGTGATCAACGTCTCTCTAAGAAAGCTCTTTCCCCTCTGCGGTCGACAAGAAGGACCCACGCATTTGCATAGATGTTGTAGACACCGAAGAAGAGAGTGCAGAACTTAAGAATTCTGTAAGATTGAGATCGTTAAGATTAGTTTTCCTCGCTCCAAAGCGGTATCTTTTGATGTACGTTAAGCAAGGTGAAGCCCACTTTGTTCTGATCCAGAATCCGTGGCTAAGCTGGTGCCAACGAATAATGCAAGAAAATCTTAAGCGTACTAATAGTTTATAATTTTTCCTAATTTCAGCAGGAGGGGACGGTCAGAGAACTTACTTACTGCACGTTGACGAGGCAAAACCACCTTCCTTGTTAATGAGAAACGAATTGGTGTCGTTATTGGATCAGAAACGAATTCGCGCCACTTCACTTAGAGATGCTCCAACATAAACCCTTGCGGTGAGTCGCTTTTTGTACGAGTATTTTCATACAATTAGCGAAGATATGTATATTTATCTTTAAAAGCCCGATGGCTGTTATTTTGTCAGTAGAAAGTCCTCGATTTCATTCTGGTTTCCTCCAAGTTTGTATGTTGTAGCTAAGACTAGAGGGTTCTCAACGACTTCTCCTTTTCGGATCACGTTTGGAGAAAAGTTCAAACTACTTACTATGTTTCAAAATTCCCAGTAGGATTGTTCTATAAAAAAACATGCCGTTTGAAGGAAATTAGACTTGACTCCTTCGAGCTCAAGAGGATTTCTAGAATTTTCTAATTATAGAACTTCTGTATGTTTCTCTTAACTTGTTTTAGTCTATATGTAGATGCTTCTTTCCACTTGCTGCCAAAAAAGCGAAAAAACCATTTTCTCAAAAAAAAACTCCCACTCCTCAAATTCCGCAAGCAATAAATATTTTTCAGTGAAAGTTTGCTTTTCGCATTTGCCAGATTTTCATGCGGACGCACACATATTGACGAAACGTGATGTGACGGTGACAAATATATATATTAATCCTGAAGGCAGTAACAGTGAACAGCAAATATTTAGAGGAAGTAATTGAGATACTAAGAGTGGCATGGTAGGCGAAACAGAAAGCGAAGTATGTAGGAAAGCATGTACTTATGTAAATATAAACACCATATTTAATATAAGCGTAGAGATGGCAATGACGCTATATTTTTAGTTTAGTAAGTTGTTGTTTTGTTGGTACTGCGGAGTAAAGGTAACTGTGGCCACGTGTGTTTTCGTTAGTACATTTTTTCTTAAGCACTGGATTGGATTGGATGACCTTCATTTTGTAGATTATTTAGTTCCTCTTTTATGGAATCCCAAATTAATTTCTCTTTAGCAACACAAAAATCCTTTCTGAGCGTCCTAGCTAAAATTTCTAAGCAAACGCATAAACCTTATATAAAAATTTGCCATAACACATCCGCCGTAACAATTTACGTAGTAACAAGCAGCCGCTTGAGTCGCCACACAGCTTAAAAAAAAACTAATAAATCTAAATTGGCAACAAAATATCATAAAAATATTTATTAAAATAATGAAAGTGGCGTCGAAATCGGCGACAAAAACAAATAAATTACGTAAAGGCATACATACGCTTTCGGTTTAAAGTTTTGGAGCAAAACACTAAAAAGCGTTTTTTGCGTACAACTAAAGAGTAAAACAGTAAACCTCGTTTATTTTAGTGTAGCCCAATTTTTTATTACTTTAAAACAATTTTATGTTATTTTTACAACTTTCTTAAAAATATTTTCTTTTAATTTAATGGCAGAAGGTCAGTTATGCAAATACACATAGAGGCCATAGCATGGCAACAGGGCGTATGAGTGTTGTCAATAACGTACTAGAGCGCACAGTGAAAACACTTGGTTGGAAAAAATTAAAGAAAAAGAAGAAGAAAAGAAAATAACAAATTATATATGTAAGTAGGAAGAAACCGACAACAGTAGCAAAATAAAATAAATTAACTGAATTCAGTTGTTAATAGAACTGGAATAATATCATGTGGCATAAACAATGCGTTGTACCGCTCAATTTTAAAATCATTTTTATAACACATCCTTAAAATTGTAGCTCATATATTTTATTTAAATATAGACAACTTTCGGCAGTCAGAAAATTAGCAAAAAAGAAAATTTTTTCGTAGAATTGCTATAAACTAAGTGGAAATTCAAACAAAATTTTTTAATTTGATATTAGAAGCCGTAAGGCACAACACATACACAAAACCAGCTGATCTAGTAACGCCACCTTACATAAATACGCCCTGGTCTAAATATTATTTAATTTGTTTCCATTATTTGAATTTCCCCTATCAGCATTAGCAATAATTCGTGATTTGTAAATTATACAAAGACTAGCGATTAAATAAAAAACTTTAAGTGGGATACCAAACAAACTGGCGAAGGTGTTCATTATATTTTTTAAGAGACATTTTTATTTTTTAATATTATCTGCTTAAAAATTGACCTCTGAAATTGACAAAAGGCGTCCTTTATTTTAAAAAAAAAATTATAAAATACGGGGGTTAATATAAAAGACTGTCCTTTAAAATAAATTATGGATGGTCACTGTATGTATGGTGCAAAATTATTGAAAACGAAATCATCTCAAGAGATGACCCTTGGTGTTCGACAGAAGGATTCGGCGGAAGATTCACTGTCCTTTCCATGTTGACAGCAGTAAATACCGCAGACGCTGGAACAATGACCTGTATGAGCTTTACGACGATATAGACATTAGACAGCGGTATGAAGGCGGAGACACTCACAAAATTCTTATTTGATCTCATCGTTGGGCACTTTCAACCTTTCGCGTTACATGTATTTCTGCTATTAAACATTTATTTTGCACAAACAAAGTGTGTTTTGAAACTGTATGCTGAAAAAATATGAGAGAGAACTAACCCTAACCTACTTGTGACTTATTATCATAGCAATATATACCTATGTTTCGTAAATTATAATGAGGATCAGCTGCAAAATTTTGCACTTCAGTGCTT
>NW_016183965.1:2816-5370 GCF_001687245.7 Rhagoletis zephyria | reverse complement strand
ATTGGTGTGGTGCTTGAAAATTATCTGACAGCAAATTTCATGGTCCCCCTTTACTTGAAACCACAAGCAGTGATGTATAAGTATATCACTCTTCGTTTAAGTTGTTAAGTTTTCACTTTGACTCGCTCAACCTACGACAACTCCAACAACCTAAAATTAGCTTTTCTCTTCCATGGCTCACTTTTCCTCCTAATCTTCTCTCGCCGCATATTACAAATGTTGATACGCTGATTAGTAGCTAATTTTTTTCGGTGGCTGCTGGCGTTCGTAATTGCAGTGTCAAAGTGCCGCATCAACTTTTGCATACATAAAATTCATAGTCAAAAGTTTTTGTGCTGGATTTTCTTATCCATACTTGTTGTTGGTCTTGTTTTCTATCTTTCGTAGTTGCTTGTATGTTTGTAAGTTACAGACATTTAAATGAGTTTTAAGTGATGTCTGATTGATGTGAGTGAGTAAGTGATGCGAGCTTGGTATGAGAAAGCTTGTCAAATACATATTTATGTACACACATTAGAGCATACCTGAAAAAAAGTATTTTTATTCTTTTTTTGTTTTTGTTTGCCGAATGTAGAGGTTGGCTTTCTACTTTTTTGTCTATTCGTCATATCTTCGGCATTTACGGTCGGATCTTAAAGTATGATGTATCGACGTTCTGGTATCGAGGATATCATTTCTCAAGTACCCGGTTCTACTACTTACCCACCAGATCACAGTCTTTATCACACTAACGTACCACCCTATTGTCTGTAGATTAAACCTCGCCGAAAATCATAGAAATTTTGCTAGGAAAGCATATAGATTGTTCCAGTATAACTACTTGAAAAAAGTCTTTAATGCCGAATGTAAAGAAAAAAAGCGACACCTAAGTTCGGCAAAAAAAAATGTTTTTTTCGTAATTATATTGCAATTTATTTTAGACTTAATGGTGTACGGCGAACTTTTATTTGTTTCCGTGTAAGTTGGTACGGTCTAATTTTCCTATACATACAGTAGCGAAAATATAAATGGCGAAGCGACATTTAAACATTATTTTTCTATGAAAGAGTAGCGTGTTTTCTAACAAAAACTATGTAGGCATGGGCGTAGCATAACTTTAAAATTTTCCTTATATATATATAAAATAGTACCCTGAAATGCCAGCTTAATAGGGTCATAAAATTTTCAAACATACCTTATACGCAAGAAAATGCGCGAACAAAAAATTGCCAAAAATCGACAATAAGTTCTAGCTACTTCAAACTTGCGGTTTAATATATTAAAAGTATTTTTTACACGAAAAAAAAAATAACCGACATCAATTCTCATATTAAAATTTCAGATTATCGTTAATTTCTTGATGATCCAATGATCGGATTTAAACAAAATTAGTTTGGGGCCAGCTTTGAGGTAAAACCTTTCCTTTATAATAAGAATTATAGAAATCGGTTACGTTACGTATACATAAAAAAATAATTAATATTCCGATGAACTGAGAACAATATCATTTTCTTCGTGATATATTCTCTAGCCAGAAAACTACTGCTATACGGAACCATCCATAAGCAGTTAAATATATTTTCGGGCCTGATTTTTGAGTTGTGCCAAAGGGGATTTTAAAAACCGCCAAGATTAATAGGAATTTTTACGTCCCAAGAATTCTTCAAACGTTTTCCTTCTGGCAATGATTAAGATGATGATTCGTTCCATTAAAAATAACTCTAAATCCATCACATGGACGGCTTAGAACTAAATATAAAAAGAGAAAGCAGGACATAATTGTAAAACCTTTCATTGAACCTTGGTTTTAGGCTGCCGGATTACTGCATCGTTTTCCCAGATATAAAATCAGTTGCATATTGTTCTATCGTTTCTTCTTTTAACCAGCTCTCAGCAGCTATCTCTTCGGATAGCCAATAAGCTATAAGTTCGCTGGAATGCTATAAATCCTTAATGGCCTTATTTATAAAAAGTTAAAAACGTGCATTTAAAGAGCTTTATAAAGTAAAATTTTCATACAAATTTTCGATTTATAAAGCAGTAAAAGTCTTTTTTTCTATCTGACTTCAAAAAAAAGGAACAGTCCAGCGCCTTTGTCTTGGTCTGCAGGCTGTATCGGAGATACAGCCGCTATATTTAAACGTAGAATACGTGGTATGGTTAAGAGCATATCAAAGGCCAAAACGAAAGCACACACTAAGAAAAAAATATCGGAAACAAAAGCGATAGCAAAATCAATAGCAACATCGATAACAAAATCGATATAAATATCGATAACAATATCGGTAGCAAAATCGATAAAAATATCGATAATAAAACCGGTAACAAAAGCGATAACAATATCGATAGCAAAATCGATAAAAATATCGATAATAAAACCGATAACAATATCGATGACAAAATCGATATAAATATCGACAACAAAATCGATAAAATTATAGATAACAAAATCGATAGCAAGATCGGTAATAATATCGAAAGCAAAATCGATAAAAATATCGATAACAAAATCAATAAAAAATCGATCAAAAAATTGATAGCAAAATCGATAACCAGACGGAACAAAAAATTTAAA
>NW_016183965.1:0-1703 GCF_001687245.7 Rhagoletis zephyria | reverse complement strand
CCACACTTTTCTTTGAAATCGCTTTATTAGTTCTCGTGCAATAAGCGTTTTTGTGAAGCTCTAAAAATTACAACTACAACATTTGAACATAGCCCCCATACCTTAAGGTAAGACGTATTCTACGTCAAAAGAAGAGGTTATAAATTCGTCGTTATATTTTGTATGGAAGAAAATGCGTGATATCGTCAGTAGAAAAAATTATCAAAAATTAACGCGATTTTTTAGCAACTTAAAAATTTATTACTGGCTATAAAAATAAGCTATAAAAATGCATCCCAAAAATTATTCTAGAAATTAAAATTAAAATGCATGGAATTGGGATGAAAAATTTGCGGAATTTTTATAATTTTTGTACAAAGTCTGAAATTTAGAACTATATGTACTTTTAAATAAAAATAATGGAACTTAAAAAATCGAAATGAAAGTAGTCAAAACCGGTAAATATGTTGATGTGCTATCGCTTTTCGAGGGGTGTATGTTACCGCAAAACCGATTCATAATAATTTGTTAAGCAAAGGTGGTACCTCAAAGGTGGTCCCGCACTAATTTGGTTTAAATCCGAAAATTGGATAACAAAAAAATTAACGCACTCTTAAATTTGTATTTTAGTCTATTGTGTTTTGCTTAAAAATTACTTGTTTATTTATTTTATTTGGTTGTAAGTCTTTGACATTCATATTATATTTATATTATCTTACCGCCCACAATGTGTAGATGTAATTCTCTCTCGAGAAATGGAACCTTCCTATCGGACGTCAACTCCCTTAGTCATGCAGATAAACTGCTGTAATACAAGTCATGGCTTAATTAACACTTCTACGAGAAGGCAAATAAAGGAGGTCGTCAAAGGTCAACTTCACTTCACCGCCGTAAACATCCTCGACGGAGGCAATTAGCTGGAATTATAACCATCAGTGCTTAATGGGAAGGCATACTAGTAGAACTGAAGCTGTTTGCCAATAACTTCTGCCGGAGCTGCCGTAAAGAGGAAGTAATTGAAAGCATAGAGTGTGATCTCTTTCTCTACCCAGCCGTCGCAAGAGCTAGAAGAGGTTCATTTCACCACTACTTGTCTGACCATCTGATGGACTGTAATTCATGGACTCTCATTTTATTAATATAGGCAATGGGTTCTCTTTCTAAGTGAGCGGATGGAAATAAGTGAGGTGTCCAATGGTACCATAATGACACCTCTGGGTTGAAGTGTCCCTCTCAATCTAACTTAATCTAGGGCAGAGGATTTTTAAATGCTTAGGGTATTAAAGAAACGATGGATGTGGTGAAGACCTGCGACATTACCATATGAATTTGGGTCAAAAGAAATTGGTTATCATTGTTTTGTAGTACATACTTTCTCTTGACAATGGTGGTCCCAGTTATGCTGTTCTTGCAAAAGTGTGCACCAATGACGCCGGAGACCCAAAATACGCAAAAAATAGTAGCTTTTTATGGTGATTTGATAGCTGATTGTTTTCAAAAGTAGTCGCCTCCGATTTGGGCATTAAATGTGCAAAATGAAATACAATTTAAATAAAAATATAAATATCAAAAATGATGGTGAAGTTCAAGTAAGTACTACAAAAAAACCGCATTTATAATTTCATTCGTTGTTGGTTACAAGCAAGAAGAAGAAACCGTTTCCTTAAGCATGTCATAGTTTGGGAAAAAGTTTGTATTCGAATGATTATACTCTGAATCACCAC
>NW_016183964.1:0-5370 GCF_001687245.7 Rhagoletis zephyria | reverse complement strand
TGGGTTCGAGCCCGGCTCAACACAACAACCAAATATAATAGCAGATAATGTCATGAAAAATAGCTTCTCATAAAAATACAATCGCCGTTCTGAGTCGGCGTAAAAGTGTAGGTCCCTCCCATTTCTGTGACAACAGCTTCTCGGAGGAGAAGCTCGGCCGGGCGCTAACAAATGTGTAAGCGCCAATCAATTATTTTTATTAGCATACGAAAAGATATACAGTGACTCAAACAAATGACCGCGTGTTGATTTTTTTTTAATATTTAGTCTTAATGTTTTTCGAGCTGAATTTTTTTTTTTTTGTTATTTTTCGATAAAAATACCGCCAAAGCTTTAACCAAAACCATATAAATGTACAAAAAGAAAAAAAACACGCGGTCATTTCTTTGAGTCACTGTATGTAGATCTCTAGCCCATCTCCCTCACTAATGTTTTTATGTACATACATCCTTGCACTCTTTAATTAACTGGAAATTAAACAGTAGTTGACATTTAATTTAAAAATGCATTTATTTCATTTGTTTAGCAAAAAAACTTAAAAATTAATTAATATTAATATCATGAAAAGCAATAAATTAGATATTTATTTCTGAATAAACTTAGTGAAGAACAAGTATGAGAATGTATGGTAAACAATAGCATGTCCACTTACTTACAAACAAAAAGTATTGTTTTTTTTCGATTAAATTTTTGTTTAAGGTAAAGATACAAATAAATTAAATAAATAATGCATGAGTAGTTGTAAAAATCAACTGTGCTTAGAATAGTTGTGAAATTTTATTCACTTTTCATCCAGTCTAAAATGGAAATATTAACAAGTACAAATATTTTATTTTTTACGTAATATTAATTTTTTATTTTCTTTTTTTTTAGATATTTTATAGCATGTATTAAACATTTTTTTACAAACTTCAATGAGCTACATAAAAATGCACTTGGGTAATTTTTAGTAGTCGCGATTAATTTTTTACTAAAAGCATTTGTACATTAGTGTTTATATGCAAATACATATATGTATATATCTTATCTTAAGCGAGTTTTATTCAAGTTTTTGCATGTTTAGAATGTTTATTTTCCAGTTTGAGACAAATAAAAACAGTATTATGCCATATTTACACTAGACATTGAAATGTCAAAAAAATGGTGCCATTTAATAAAGATATGCATATGCAAAAATGCTAGACACGCGCTTTATTCAATGGTCAACTTTGTCATTAAAGTGTTTGCCATTTCGATATCAAGTGCGAATACAGTATTATACTTAATTACACAGCCGTGTAAACTTTTGTTTGTCCGGTCTATGAGTTAAGTAAATCCTTTTATATTTTTGCTTGCTGAACTCGAATCTGAAATCAGGAGGTAGAAGTTTACTTGATTTTACCCTCTAATCTCAAAAAGCTTACTATTGCGGCACATTTTTGGTAGGTATGTTAAGCTTAAAAAGAAAGATAAACATTCATGGCCGAAAAATCTGTAGACATTGACCAGTCTTGTTTAAGGAACAAACTTTTTTTTCGTTTGGCTATGTTTGAATAATTAATAAGTTTCCTATATTTATTGTTAAATCTTATCAACTTGACAACTTTATTTGGAAAAAAAGCGACTCGATTTTCGGTACACGTTCTTGAACTTGAGCTCACTCCGCCAGTGCAAAAGTAGAGTCTAAGCTTAAGCTCACTTATTATGCATGAGGCTTAATATTTACATACAGTGACTCAAACAAATGTTCAAATGATGATTTTTTTAATATTCGCAATATTTTTCAAGTTAAATTTCGATGTCAAATTTTTATAAAAACATGGTTCATGCTATAACCAAAACCATATAAATCAAGTTTCAAACTTAATGCCAAAATTTAGAAAAATTCAACGACTATTCATGAAAATTTCGAACCATTTAATCGGAGTTATTAGAAGAATTAGGGTATGTCGTGTTATAGCCGATACCATTTTAGTACAATTAAGTGCGAACGGCTAAAAATTCGCGTTGATTTTTCTTTTTTTTTTTTGCAGGCGCTCGTTTGCACTTTCTTCCAATATAAATATAAATTTTGTATGGAAGAAAATGCGCGATACCCTTCATAAAAAATTTCAAAGCATCGACTCGCTTTTCGTAGACCGCAGACCGGTAGAAAAAAATAAAAACGTCGCGAATTTTTAGCTGCTTCAAACATGCGTTGCATTATCACGATTGTCCTTGATTTAATTGCTGAATAACAAAATCATTCAGGTTCGTTTCACTGGATTATTAAATAAACGCTGAAATTACAGTACAACTATCTTTATTGAACAACAAACACTTTGCATTGCTTGTAAAGGCAGTTCTGTATATACAATACTTGCAATTTACAACTGAGTTTTTTGTGCGCTGTAGCAACGTCTTTATATACCCGCGTCGCTTTGCTTTTTTGGAAACTCTAAGTAAAAGGTTCCTATCGAAAGTTCTCGTTATCGAATATTTCCGTCCTTCTATACCGGAACCATGTGTTATTTTTCTCTAATTTGCTTTGCCATTCGTGTTTTCCAGTATTTACCACATTATAATACAAAAAAAAATCATATAAAACTTAAATACCCAAATTATTTCTATTTAAAAATCCACATAAAAAAAATTCGTAAAGTTTTTAAAAAGTCCAAGTTGATTTGCATGGTTTTGGTTAACGCGTGAAAAACATCGTGAATATTACAAACGAAAATCAGCTTGTGAACTCTTGTTCGAGAATTTTGAAAAAATCGAAATAAAATTCGAAGTTTCTAAAAAGTTCAAAATTTTGAAAAAATCTAAATTCTAAAAGATCGAAATTTGAAAAAATTAAAAATTTTGAAAAAAGTCGAATTTTTTCGAAAAGTTAAAAATTCAGGAAAAAGTTCGAAAGTGAAAGATCGAAATTTTGATAAAAGTTCGAAATTGAACAAAAAATTTTAATTTATTCTGATTTTTGTAAGCAGTATGAAACTGATTTGTATGGTTTGGGTTATAGCGTCAAAAACATTGCGAATATTACAAACAAAAATTGTATATTCCAGCTATATAAAGCGCTTAAAAGACTGGCTGTGGGAGGTTAGTACTAACTCTGTCGACTTTGTATAAATAATTTGAAGTCAACTTAGCGCTTTTTACCTGCCAAGCAGTAAATTTACAAGACCTCAATCGATTATAAAACCTACAAGCTAACGAAACTTTTTGTTTGAATTAATTTCTGTTTTATTTATTTTAAAGCATAATATTTTTCTATGAAAATTCAAAAATTTTAAACAGATAGTCCATAAATAGGTAATTCGAAACTTGTGTGACATATTTGTGAACTTATTTGGAGTTAGATACTTCATTTTTTTCCTTCAGTTATAAGTCAATATTAAAAACAAAAAACGTTGAACAAATTAGGATATAAACAAAACTAAACATTTTCTTCAAGTCAATAATATTAACCTAATTTACTACATACTTATATTTAAAGACATAGTTCATACCTTATTTTAAGTTACCATTACTAACATATAATACATACATACATACTAATAGTTTAATTACAAATTTATTTTTTGACTAAACATGAATAGAAATTTATAAATTTTGAAAGGTTTAGATTCCCTTTACAACAAATTCTACTTATAAAATAAAGGAAATATTGGCGCTTTCTATGAGTTAAATCACGGCGAATTCATATAAGGTAATGAACACAAACATAGAAATAAAAACATTTTGATTTTGCTTTTGGTAGACAAATGTCAAATTTCAACTATTCATCTCTGAAGAAAGAGAAGGAATAGAATATACAAATAATCTCATAACTCACTATGGCGAAATATAAAATTTTGACATTTGTGTGCCATGGCAAAGCAAATCAGCTGTTTAACTACACCACCTTATATGAATTCGCTCAAGCTTAGACCAACGTACAGTGCTATAAGTAAGTAGCGTACGTAGCTCTTTTGCCTAGGGAGCGATTTTTTGACAATCAGCTGATAGCGTTTTTATTTATAAGACTGTACGATGGGCCTTGACATTTGATGATATGACGTCATAATGATATTCCTAACATTTACTAAGAAAATAATAAATTAAAAAACAGAAAAATAATATTTCACATCAAAAATGAGTCGGCAAAATTAAATGTTAAATAATTAAACAAAAAATAATAAAAATCTTCTCAAACGAAAACAGGGCACGCGCCTAAAAGCATGCCACTGCAAATAATGCTTACATAGAAACAAATATAATACAAAATCATAAAAAAAAAACATACACAACAATATTTGACTCCAACGAATATTAGTAATAAAATAAATTGCGCCAAATGAGTTGCGCATATTCAAAATAAATTAAATTCTAGTCATCTATAAATATCGACGATTTACGCGTTGCTGCGGTGACATCAATATCGAATCGCCATAAACTTGTGTATCAATTCCAGACGATAAACCACTTGGGCTAATGGGACTCGTGCGTTGACCTGCAATGAAAAATCGAAAGCGTTTAAATAATGTTGTCTGTATATTGCAAATTGCGAAACGAGCGTAAAGGATTTGCATATACATGTACAGTGGCGGTCATTAGTGGATGAATGGTGTTTCGTTTTTCATATTTACAATGTTTTTCAAGCAAAATTTTGTTTTTATTTTTTTATAAAAATATGGTTCATGCTTTAACAAAATCAATATGAAACACACTTTCAAACTTTAAACAGAATTTAGAAAAATTCCTCAAATTTTTATCTACATTTCGCGCTTTTTAATCACAATTTGTATACATTTTTTGGGTGTGCAGTTAACAGGCTTACAAAATTTTGGTAAAATAAGTGCAAGTTTTGAGCGGCTAAAAAATCGCATTGATTTTTAATATTTTTTTTTTTTGTGTTGACAGCGTTTTGCTCTTTTAGAACGCTTTCTTCCATATAAACATAAATTTCATAAAGTATGAGCAAGACCATTTTCGAACAAAAAAAAATAAATAAATATATAAGTCAAAGCCAGTTTTCCGAAATTTCGCTGTTTATTTGAAAAAAAAAAACCGCAAGAGCCGTCGGCAAAAAAATTATCAAAAATCAATGCTCAAAACTTGCACTTATTTACTTGCACTAAAATTTTATAAGTCTGTTAACTGCATACCCAAAAAATTTATAAAAATTCTGGTTAAAAAGCTCGAAATTTAAATACAATTTTGTGGAATTTTTCTAAATTTTGTTTAAAGTTTAAAAGTGTGATTTGGTTAAGGCATGGACCATATCTTCATAAAAAATATCAACAAAATTTTTGCTTGTAAAACATTGTAAATATGAAAAACGAAACACCATTCATCCACTTTTGACCGCCACTGTATGCATTTAGCTTTGCTCAGGCATTTATACACTTCTACATACTTAAAAATTTT
>NW_016183963.1:0-5370 GCF_001687245.7 Rhagoletis zephyria | reverse complement strand
ATCAGTAAATATTAAAGCTAATTTAATCAAAATTGATGCTTGCAACAATAATTTTCCAAGAAATACGTTTGTGATAAAATTTTGGAAAATGGGCGTGGCGCCATGGTGAAAAAACATATATTTAATACTTGCGCCGGGTATTTAATGTTCGGCTCCGCCCGAATTTAGACTTTCTTACTTGTTAGTAATTACATTGCAATTGTTAACTGTAAGTAGTCTGTAAGGAAATGTTTATATTTTCTAGATTATAGCTGCAAATAAATAAATAAATAAATAAATTTTTAACAAATGTAAGATTATTTGCTTTCACCGCGTTCTGTTTTTGTACACAAATGCAACACTACCTATCGTTTGACACTTTTCATAAATTTGCCAGAAGAAAAAAACTCCGGACTAGCGAAATCGCGGGTTTTTTGACGTTTCTATTTTATCGAGTTCACTTTTTCATATTTTTGCTTTGAGTTCGCGATTCGCTCCGCTTTAAAAATGACGACGAAAGAGTTGACCAAAGAAAATTTTACGCTTAAATGTCAAAAATACGCAAGAAACGCCGCAAAGAAAAAGTCATCGTGTAAATGCACGAGGATTTTCGAAGACTTTTTTAAAAGGGAACGTGCCAAAAACGCAGGGTGAAAAGTCGTCGTGTAAATTGGCTCATTGTGATTGTGAGAACTCACTGGTAGAGCTGTAAAAGTAACGAATATTCGGATTCGGATACCCGTATGTATCGGATACCAGTATGAGTTACTTTACTCGTTACTTTTGATACAAGAACTTGTACCTCACAAGAATCATCGCAACAAATCTTGCAGCGTAAGGAAATGTTCGTTCGTCCATATGCATACATGTACATACATACAGTATATTTTGCTTTGCTGCCTCTATGCTTAAGTGCACATTTAAGATACCTACCCCAAAATGCGCATCAAAAGCATTATTTTTAACATTTATAAGGAAACTGCTCCGATAGATGCATTCAACATACCTGCACATTGGCGATACCTGCCTTAAAAATTGTGCGACTAGTATCAATTATCAATGAAAGTATTACGTTTACCTGCAATTACCTAATTTTACAACCTTTTATTTATTTTGCTCATCTCGCAGAACAACGAAAATTGCTATCAATTTATGTAGTTATATAGATAATTTGATAACATTCGGTAACAATTTCGCTTGCAGTAATTTCTACATGGTAAGTGCTCCGCCAATATTTGGTTTCATAGGGATTCGGATAACTTCCTCATTGAAGTAGTAAAGAAAATTCGCTTAAGTGCCTTTTTCGGTTACGTGCACAAGTTTTTCGTGCAAAGAAGGATGTGCAGCTAAGCAAAATATACTGTATATATGTATGCACGCATTTTTCAAATGCCCCCGCTTCCACTCCATGATATTCGTACTTAATACCAAACGTGGCTCCTGTATAACATCAGAAAATATGGTACCGATAATGTTAACGAGCGAGGAAGCATGGAACGATGTCTGCCATTTCTCTGCCGAAATGATTAAAGTCCTTCGACGCAACCTAAATTAGCAGCCGCTACAGTCTTAGCGCAACAAGCCCGTTTTCTTGAGAAGTAACGGCGTTAAGTGTACGAGCCTCTAAAAATCGAATAAGCGATATTAAATTACTATATGCGGTCTATACTTTACTTAGATACGAACTTCCTAATAGGACAATCTAAATGGGTGGGTTGGTTTAACACCAGATCGACTTTAACAGCGGGTGGTATCATGTGAACAGTAACGGACGTTGAGCTTAGTGCTCAAACCGCCTCCCTACGAAATACTTGACGGTGGTACCGGGGGAGGTTTAATGGGTTAAAGTCTCACACTTACTGGTTTGGGGCTTTCGATGCTTCCTGCTCTGAAAAAAAAAATATATATATACATATGTATGTATACACGCAACATATTTTTGTATCGATTCGAACAATTTGATATAATGAAGCAATTGTACCTCACAGGAATCATGCATGCAAGTTAACGGCAGATCACACATAGCGGCACAATGATTAATATAAACAATATTGCTTATTGGAAAAAGCATAATTTGTATCTTACAGATTCATAATACAATTTTGAATACTCAGCAATTATGCAGCTGCATAATTGCGACTCATTTAACTTCTTTATTCAGAATTGAAATTTGATATATTTTTTCCGCTCCGAATGGAAAATTCCATTCAAAGGCGTCAAATAACTTCTTTGTCCAAGCCATTGGCATTTCATCATAGCGTGATGCAATGCCAACGCCTTATGGTGAAATTAATTATTAAGTAAACATAATAAATGTATAAATAGGCTAAGATTGAAAATAAAGACGATTCTTTTCTCAAAGTTTGTAACTTAAACAACTCGAGTTTTAATTTATCCGCGAAGACGCGGATTAATATATATTTTTTTACTGTTTCCCAAATGGGGAAACATAATTGGCGCCCAATGTGGGGCTCGCGAGTGTTTTGAATTCGCAAAACAAAATCGCGCATTATTAAATATCCTTTAAAGGATTAGTCGCGATAAATAAAGGCTTGTACAGCCAATAGCAAAAATTAAGTCCAATCTATAACTTAGCTCAATTCTGCGATTCTGAATTCCAGACCCTCCAGAATAGAAGAGCCTCCCTTCCTAGAAGGGATCACAATTAAAAGAATAAATGATAAATAACTGCCCATACAGAAAACGTTAGAAAACATAACGAGAATAATTGAATTTTTTATATATATAAACAATTTAAATACAAAACAGAAATATGGCGAACGGTGACTTAACCGTTGACCTTATTACGCGTTTAATCGCTAACAGTAATATAGGTCTAAGGCAAGAAATCGAACATTTACGTTCACAACTAGAAGTGAATACGCGTAGGGCTACATATTATGGAGCAGAGACAATTGATGAAAATATAGTGTGTCAGGAATCCCTTGATGTGATAAAATCACTACCTGAATTTTTCGGAAAAATTAATGCGTATTTTAGCTGGAGGGAAGCAGCTCATAACGCGATGAGCCTGTACGTGAGAGGCAGTAGAAAATACTTCGCGGCTCTTACAATATTGAGAAATAAAATTACTCAAGACGCGAATGATGTCCTTACAAAGCACGGCACAGTGTTAAATTTTGATGCGATAGTTGCTCGCCTTGACTTCGCGTACTCGGACAAACGCCTAATACATATTATTGAGCAAGAATTAAGCGTCCTTCGACAAGGCGTAATGTCTGTTGTAGAATATTACAACCTAGTCAACAAAAAATTTACTTTATTAATAAATAAAACAATAATGACACATGGCAATGCGTCAGATATAACCAAAGAGCTTAATAAGAAGAAACAGGACTCAATGCACCTTTAAGGGATATAATTTTTTCGCTTAACCCGCAAGATTTGCCTGATGCTTTGGCAAAAGCACAAGAGCTCGAATCAAACAATCAAAGAGTACTATTTGCTCAAAATTTTGCAAATGAAAAAATAAGAGCAAGGTTACCAAAATTCACAAATAATAATTTGCGGTTCCCATCAAGGAACAACGTCCCTAAAGCAGAGCCCATGGATGTGGATCCATCCATATCAAGGTTCAGAAGAAATTTTAATAATAAGCCGCAACAGAATGGTGGCTTTGTAAAGCTAAATTTTAATATGGCTAGCACAAGTGCTTCAGCCAATAAACCTCTACAAAATTTTGGGGTACAAACCCAAAATGCACACGCTGCAAAGCGACCGAGAGAAAGCAACCATAGCTTTCGTCCGCAGGAAAAAACCCAAAGGGTAAATAATTTAAAAGAAAGTCATTTTTTAGGGGAAGAGGGGATGTCCTCCCCTATATCAACCTCTACGATGCCAAATTAGGCAAACATTTAAAAGCTCTTGTCGATACAGGGGCTACCTCATGTTATATTAGGCAGGGGGTATATGAAAATAGGAATGAATTAGCCATTTACAAAAAGGTAAACACCGTGAATGGTTATTCAATCATTAAATATTACCATTTAATAACCCTATTTGGAGTCAAACAGGTTTTTTATGAAATAGAAAATTTGGAATCCGATCTACTTTTGGGGTATAATTTATTGGAAAAAATTGAAGCGCATATCGACGTGCCCAATGAGAAAATTTTTTATAAAATAAAAAGTGATACTGAAAGTGTCGAAAATAGCATGAATATTATTATTCATACGAAAAACATAAATCCTTTGGAACAGAAAGTTTCCAAGGTACCAGCCGATACAAAAATTGGCACTAAGGAACATAAAGCTTCCAAAAAACAAGCTGATAAAAAAATTGGTATTAAGGAACATATAGTTTCCGATAAAAATACTAAGGAACATAAAGATTCCAAAAAACAAGCCGATAAAAAAATTGGTATTAAGGAACATATAGTTTCCGATAAAAATACTAAGGAACATAAAGATTCCAAAAAACAAGCCGATAAAAAAATTGGTATTAAGGAACATATAGTTTCCGATAAAAATACTAAGGAACATAAAGATTCCAAAAAACAAGCCGATAAAAAAATTGGTATTAAGGAACATATAGTTTCCGATAAAAATACTAAGGAACATAAAGATTCCAAAAAACAAGCCGATAAAAAAATTGGTATTAAGGAACATAAAGTTTCCGATAAATATATAAAGGAACATAAAGCTTCCAAAAAACATAAAGCTTCCATAAAATTGGTCGATAAAAAAATTGACACTGAGGAACAAAAAGATTCCATAAAGCCAGCTGAAGATTTTACTGGCAATATACTGTTAGAAAAATATTTTGCTTTAGGACATGAAGATCCTTTAGCACCAGCCGATGAATTTAACGGCAATAACGATAATTGTTCAATACTGAGTGAAAGAGGCTCAGAAATAACGAATCATAAATGTGAAAATGAAAATGATGAATTGTCAAATTTGAAAGAATACATAAGGTATAAAATCAGTGAAACACATCCTGAAGTGGATACAAGTTTTCCATTCAGAACTGATGTAAGAGCAGAGATAAAGACAGAGGGCAAGGAGCCTATATGGAGCAAGCAGTATCCATATCCTCTCTCTGTAAATTCTTTCGTAAATAAAGAAATCAACAGAATGTTGAATGAAAAAATTATAAGGCCAAATAGAAGTCCTTATAATTCACCAATTTGGGTAGTACCAAATAAGGGTACAAATGACGATGGCTCACCAAAATCTAGACTGGTCATCGATTATAAAAAAATAATCGAGAAAACCATTCCTGATCGTTATCCTATACCGGATACGAATATAATTTTGTCAAATTTAGGGAAAGCAAAGTACTTCTCAAGTATTGACTTAGAGTCCGGCTTACACCAGATATTAATGTCGAAAAACGACATAGAAAAGACAGCTTTTTCTGTCAATAATG